>NW_022437004.1:1071150-1284682 GCF_009761245.1 Sapajus apella | reverse complement strand
TTTTTTTTTTTTTTTCTTTTTTTTTTTTTTTTGGTCTGTTTATTTGTCTGACCAGAGATTTTTTTTTACCTAGGGAGTCCTTGGATGCTTTTCCAGGGGTGCCTGATCCATGTGAACTGAAAACTCTGTATCAGTGCATGCAACAAAGTTCATGTTTTCCCTTTAGAGTGAAGGTCTGTAGCTTTCACAAAATTCTCAAAGGAGCTTGGTACTTCAAAAAGTTTATGAATTCCTGCTTTGGATCTTTGGTTTATGGAGCAATGAAACTTTGTATGTTTGCTTTAACGATTGAGACACAGCATTTTATGTGAATTAGAACAAGGGAGTGGTGGAGAAAAACAGCTTGGAGGGCATTATTACCTTTCCCAATCTTCACTTCTTGTCATGAATTATTAATCATGAGGTAACACTTCATCTGATGCTTTGAAAACTTTCCCCCTGGTAAGAACAGCCTAATTGAATTGGAGGAAGTGGAGCAGGAAGAACTAAACATGGACGTTGATGGTTTCACCAAAAGCAATTATACACCCTACAGCCTTCTCCACCTGTTTGAAAACCCAAGGCCCACTAATTCTCATACCACAAGGGAATGAATGGAAAAAATAGAAGAAAAATTAAAATTGTTAAGCTTCAAATGTATCTTCCTTGAGAGTACTCCACTTGGCAAAAGGGTGTATGTGGGGCTAGAGTAAGGGATGTGGGAAAGGGTCTGATACCCTGGAGATCAGAGTAGAAGCCAGTCCAGCTTCTCTGGAGGGCAATTTGGCAACGTAACAAAAACTCTAACGCAGGCATACTTCTACTCAGTAATATCAGTTTTAGGAGGCTCAGTTCAGTAACATACATGGATCTAAAAATTTTAAATAATCCATATGTGTAATAGAATATGAAACAGTCATTAGCATAATAATGAAAACATTTTGACATGAAAGTATATTTTTATATTTTGTTTCTAAAAAGATAATAAACCAATATGTACATGCGCAGAGTATAGTAAAATCTCCCATTGATAAGAAAAGTAATATTATAGAATTGGAGAATATGTGCCTTAAGGCACATTTATATATAAGCATAGAAAATAACCTGATGGGATATGTATTAAATGATAAATATGGTCCCCAACGGGTGATGCAATTGTGGTTAGCTTTCCCTATATTTATTTTCAACTTTTTCTACAATAAGCATGTACTACTTTTGTCATTACATGTACTAATAAAAGTCTAGACAATATCTTGTGTTTTTTTTGAAGTTACAGACTTTAGGTCTAACATCAACAATCTTATAGGCAAAAAATGCCAACCCTTGCCAACCTTCAAAGTCTGGGTTCCAACCATCAGAAACTGTAGCAGACAGAGGTGATGCAGAGGGCCCTCCTTCCTCTCTCCAGATGACAAGGAGAGGCCAGTCCTGGGCTCTTTCCCTAGGTCTGAACCATTCCCTTCTATCCACAACCATAGGTTAAACCAAAGTTTCAGCCAGGTTAAATTGTACATATAAATGAATATAAAGATATTTTAAAATAAAACAAAAAATAAGCTCCGGTCCTAGCAGAATTTCCTGCTTCATGCCACTTACATGCTACCTTTCCTTAGCTCTCTGCACTTCTCTAGTAACAGCATTTTTCAAACTACGCTAGAAATACCTTGTGTGTTTTCATTATGGAATGCAAACCCTTTTCATCTTGATTTCCATTATATTCCTGGTGCCTAGCAGAAGACTCCAACAATAATGTTGAATGAATAAATGACTAAATGAATACATAGATGAAGACCATCAAGGAAGGACCAACTCAGCTACCTTGGTTTTCCAAAACACAGACATAATAAAATCTAAGACCAGGAGACAGATATGTTTCCAAAGCGAATCAAATAGGGCAGGCATTCCCAGTGGGGTAAGAAATTATGACCCAAAATCATGTATGTGGGGCTTTGGAAGGGCTAGCAAGGAGGGAAGGAGTGCTGCAAAAATACAGCTGAAATGAAAAGGCAAAGATGAATTGCTGCAGTTATATTCCATCATTATAAATGACATTACCATAAGGATGGAGGAACAAAGGTTGTTTAGTTTGCAGAGAAGTAGATTCTTGAATGGGTGAAAATTAAATCTGCTGGATGATTTGAAGTGGAGATATCACACAAGATGATTTTAGCCACATAAACAAGAATGGCCTTGTGCAATGATTTCTATTCAACCCCCCGGCTTCCTGGCCTAAGCTGATTATTATTAAGCATTTATGTGGCATTTCATATGTACAAGTACTTTACAATCATTTATTATTTATTCCTCACAACGTGAGAAAGCCACAAATCAAGGGCAGGGATAAAGTTAATACAATTTTATTAAACAAGAGGAGTGTGCCTAGCAGCAGGCTCAGCTACAACCAAGGAGTGTGACCTCGCTGGAGAGAAACAACGTGACCATTACTTTTTTTCTTTTTGTGCTGCAATTTACACTTTTAATCAGTATAAAGTCAGGTGATTCTGTACATCTGGGAGACCTCTAGGGAGTCGGGCAGCCTGATGTGCCAACTCAAGGGAAAGCCTGCCTCTGAGTCTGTCATTCCTCTGGAGTTTCTCCCTCCATTTCTCCCTTTCTTCTTTTTGTTTCTAGCTTTCACTTCCTATATTTATTTATTCTCTTTCTCTTCTTTCCTTCCTTTGTATTTTTCTCTCTCATTTCTGTTTTTATTTCCTTCCTCCTTTTCATCTCTCTTTTTCTGATTTTCTTCTCTCCTCTCTCTGCTTCTTTGCTCTCTGTCTCCTCTCTGCTTCTTTGCTCTCTGTCTCTTTGTGTGTCTGTCCCTCTCTCATACACATACACACACACACACACACACACACACACACACACACACACACACACACAGTCACTACACAGGGGAGAAAGCAGAATCTAAAATGTTGGGAGATGCAGAAGGTCATTTCTCTGTGAGGCAGCACTCCTTCACTGCCTTCTTCTGAGACCTGACACAGGGAAAATTTTAACTCAATTTATACAGGGAGAATAATGCCACTGTTAATCCAAGTTGCTTGGAAGGTCATTTAAAAACCATTCCAGGTTGTTTTACTCCCACTGCTAGTGTTCTTCAGGCACTTCTCATAAATGCTAATGAATAATTCACCTTGGTAGTATAGACAAACAGGCTGGTGGTGTCATTTGGAAATCATTCAAATTGACTAATTAGTAATTTCCTGTAGATGTTATTTAACAAAGGAAAAGGGATTTTGAGATATCTGGTGAATTATACATCATTACATTACTAAAAACTGAATAGTTCATATTAGTTTGAGGAAGGATCAACCTAACTTAGTGAAAAAGCCTGAATGGTTGCAAAGGTTAAAAATTGTATATAAACTTACTACAATCTAGGCAGAATTTTATTACAGTGAACAAAAATATCTTAGCTGGAGGATTCATTGGCCCAGTTTTGAGACATGGATAATAATCATTTGTCATTAACACATGTACTGAAAACAAAGAACAGTGGATGAACGATGTACATAAAATTTCTTTAAATACTGTTTATTCGTAACCACCTACTATGTGTTGGATGTATTGTTCTACATGCTGGGGATAGAGCAGGGAGCTGCAGAAAAGGTTCTTGTTTTTACAGAGCTTAGATTCTAGTGGGAATATTTTATAAAAATAGAAAAAAATTGTAGATGGTAGATAATAGATGATACATGATAGGGATAAAAAGATAGACACTAGGTAATAGATAAAAAGATAGCTAATATGGATAAATAGATAGATGATATATAGATAGGATGAATGAATTTCACGTTATGACAATTGCTAGGCAGAAAATAGAATGAAAGTGACTATGTATGTGTTTTGAGATGTGTTGGGTGTTATTTTTAGAGATAGGTCAGGAAAAGCCTTCAGGGAAGATGATAGAGCAAGGACCAGAATATTGAGAAGAAGCCAACTAGGAAAATCTGAGAATTTCGAGGAAAGGGATATGCATAAGCAAGGCTGGAATTAAGTAAGTGTGCTGAAATCCTAGCGAATAAAAGGATGGTGGGAGAAAGCTGCACCATCTGAACAGGCACCAAATTCTGTTGTTTTTTCCTTTTGCTTATCAAGCTCTTGATAGTTAATAAAAGGACATTTTCGCTTCAGTGACTGAGTCATCATAATTCTCAATTATTGATATGAGCAAGGTGAGTCTGCTAAATTGTGACCAATGTATTTCTCCTCTGTACACATTCTCTTTTAAACCTGTCATTCTCTCTTATTCAGGTCAATAGATGTGAGTCTCCAATGTACCAATAAAGGGAAACCTGGAGAACAAAGAAGTTACATTCTTGGCTTTTAGTGAAAGACAGAAAATAACTGAAGTAATATATAACAAAGCACAATCTTGGATTCTTGTCCTCCAAAGCAATTATGACATCCTCCTAGTTGGGATCTGACAACCCTAGATAGATGTCTACACTCTACTTGCCTCCATTCCAATCCAAGCCAAATCCAGTGAAGGGAAAATAGATGCCTGACCTAACCAGCTGCCCACTTCCAGCTGCAGGTGCTTTGCCAAAGCTCTTCTCCAAGCTTTACTTCTTTACTAGGAAGAAAGGGGCTGCCCGATTTAAGTTAGCCCCCATCTCTGCTAGTTCCAGGGGTCATCAGCCAATAATCCGAGTTACAAGACATAAATGTGGTGGGAAATATGGCCTAAAAGACATTTTGGAGCCAGATGGGGATGGATCTTTAATATAATCTCTGATGTTTTATTGAGGCTCTGATTTGAGAGATGTTACCAAAATAGCAGAGACTAAATTAATTGTAGGGATTGGAGTAAAGCTCCTCTGCATTCTTCCTTTTCTTTTTTCTATTCTTTTCTCTCTACCTGCCTCCTCTTTCTCTTCTTACTCTTCCTTTTTTCTTCTATTGCTTTCCAAATGTAGGTTTTAGTGAGCCATTTCTGGAACACCAAGAAATGTAATGCATGGATCAACTTGTAGAATGTCTCCAAGTCTCTAGTTTGCTGGGAGCAGGATGGCTTTGTCCCACTGGTGATGAGAAACTCAGTCTCTCACCATCCCCACGCTCCTGAAGAATCTTAGGATGAGAAGCTCCTCTTTTCCATCAGCATTGCAGCTTCTGCTAGATTCTCAATCACGGCTTTGCTTGTAATCACTTGTACACACTGTTTCGTTTTCATGTCATACCACGTTGCTGGATATGATATAGTCTCCCTAAATATCACCTACTGAATATTATGTATGTAGTGGATTTTACTGAGAATTTTGAATCAGCAGATGAGAGGTGGGATCATAGAATGGTTAGAAGGTGGATATATCATAGTGGGCCACATTCAACTTACAAAGAAAAAAATAGGTGACATTCTTCTTAAAAGCCTCAGTGATTACACACTAGGAAATTTCCATTTGTTTTCTCAATCCAGTTTTAGCCCCTCATGATGTTGAAAATACACTTTCTTCCTAGTTTCCACTCCTTCCCCAGGTTTGCTTGTTCCTCCTTTCAAAAGCCATTTGATGTCATAGGCAGAGTGGTTTCTCTCTCTCTTTCTCACTTCCGATCCACACAGAACATCCTCCAAGAACTATCCAAGGCCAAAAGACAAGTAAGAGTGTCTTTTCCCTAAAAAAGTTTCCATATCCAGCTCTTAACTTACTACTTTTCTCCTTGGTGTGGAAAGGTTTTTATTTGTCACCACTTCTTAATTTCTTCTTTCATTTCTCAAGACAAATCAGGCTCTTAGAAGGTACAAGCCTGTGTGTTTGTGTGTGTGTGTGTGTGTGTGTGTGTGTGTGTGTGTGTGTTTCTGTGCATATAGCAAAAACATGACTCTATTTGGCAGGTTCTGTCTAACATAAACAAGAGAAAACTTTTTTTTCAATCTGAACAATTTTTTTCTATTTATTTATTTATTTAGAGACCGAGTCTCACTTCAGGATCTTGGCTCACTGCAACCTCCGCCTCCAAGGTTCAAGTGATTCTTCTGACACAGCCTCCCAAGTAGCTGGGATTACAGGTGCCTGCCACCACGCTGGACTAATTTTTGTATTTTTAGTAGAGATGGGGTTTCGCCACGTTGGCCAGGCTGGTCTCAAACTCCTGACCTCAGGTGATCCACCCGCCTTGGCTTCCCAAAGTGCTAGGATTACAGGCATGGGCCACCATTCCTGGCTCAATCTGAACAATTTTTAAAATTGTGATGATACTTAACCCATTGATACCACTGCATTTTGATATGCAGATCTTGTAGACAACAAATAAAGGAAATTGTTCATCTCTTCCTCCTCTTACTCCACTGCTCCAAAGAGAATTTATATATGATAACTCCAAAGGAAATGTTCTACTCTTCTTTCTCAAAATAAAAAAGGATTTTCATGGTAAATAAAAATGATTGAGGATGAGTAGATCTCAGTCTTAAAAAGTATTCTAAAGGCTGGTGTAGAGCTTTGAATTTGTTTTTAAAAGTAATGTGCTATGCTGAAGAATTCAGGAAAAAAGAGTAGATAAATCCAAGTCTGTAATTTACAGAATAATTTCAAATATGAAATGCTGCAGTCTTAGCAATCACTCTCTTAGTGTGAAGGAGATGTGCCCCATTTACACTTGACCTCTTTGTTTTCATTGTATACAAATTCTCTAACTGAAGGTGGATTTGTAATACAAAAGTGTTTGTTGGAGATTCTTTTATTTTCAAAGCCTGAATTTCTGTTTGTTTCCATGTAGGTCTATCTGTATGTCTATTACTAGTGGTGACTTAATTTAAAAATATATGTATACACTTACATACATATACGTATATGTATATACACATACTGACAAATATATATACACACACAGCAGTCTGAATTTACAAAACAAATAAAGAAAAACAGCAATTTCTTTTTGCAGGACAATTACATATATATAATGCAGCTAAAAGCAGAGCTTTTCATGCTGAAAAGGGGGCGGGTGTAGAAGGAAGGTAGAGGAGAAAATAGAACCAACCGTGCTTGGCTTGCATCTCGCCCCTTGTGTCAGCCTTCTGTAAACACACCTTGCAAACTACTAAAGTAGGAGGAAATTGTACATATATCTATACAGAATTAAACAGTCTTCAAAGTGGTTTTTAAATAGCTGTACACCAAGTTTATTAAAATATACCTCAGTATCTACTCATTTGCAATTCTGCTTTTCCTGATAAACTGCCGCCTATATGACACCCTCCTGAGGGTTCCCTTGGTGAGAAAGATTCATTTGGTGTCCACAATGCTTCACCAGCATGTCATTACTACACCTTGTAGCGCTCGCAATGTTGCATTTTATTATTGTGACCCCCTTAAAGCCAGAGTCTTCTTTGTTTTTGTGTACAAGAGCCTGTTATGATGCCTAGATCAGAGTTGTATGTGACCAATAAACACATCTATCTTGTAATTTGTAGAATGAAAGTGTTTTTAAATGAAAAATGCCAGGCTCATCTGTATAGCAAAGAGTAGGAAACTTTGATTTGGCGTTGCAACAGTATTCTATTTCTCGCTTTCAAATTCAGTTGGAATAGACTGATATGTTATCAAATTAAATATAATGTTCCTCATTTACAGAATAAATTAAAATTAATTTTTTCTTAATGCTTAAAATTGTATGTGCTTCCTTGAAATAAGTAAGATGTTTGAGAGATTAGGATCTTAGACCTGTCAAATAATTAGTGTTAGAATCGTTGAAATTTTTTTATTATTTTAATATGTTTCAAATTAGAAATTAAAGAGAAAAAGTGGATATGAGGAAGTCATGAGATTAAAACAATACTGTAATCAAAATTACAGCTTCTTTATTCTGCTATCTATGTAAAGTAATGGAGAATATGTGAAGATAATTATAAGAACAAGAGGTTTAATAGATTCTGAAACCATAGGGCTGGAAATTGCTTCCCAAGATCCCTCTGTCATGAGTACTTTGAATGAAAGATGGCCTCGGTTTGCTTTTGAATCAAGAAGCTACAAAACAACTACATTTCTGAGTGACTAGGGAAAGGGGAATAGTTAGTAGGATTGAGCCTACTCTCTTCTCTTGGGTACCATCAGATCACCAGTTCTGATTTGCTTTGAAAGTTCTTTTTCTAATACCATGAAAGTTTTTGGTAAGAGATTACCCGTGTTTGAGGGTAGGAATCTTTGCTAGTGTTTTGCTAAAGGAAATAGTGTTCTATGATATATTGTTATAACCTGCTAGGTGCTTCCAACTGGTGGGTGGGATTGTACTCCACATACCACAATATGCCATGCTATTCCCATTTTCTATTTTTCTGGAAGAAAAACTATGGAAAAGATATGTTTCATTTTTCTTTAATAATTAAACAGAAAAGTACTTGTTTCAAATTCTTTTGAAGTAATCACAAGGCATTTTTGAAATCTCAGCAAAGGGAATGCCCCATGTGTTTCTTTTCCTCCTTTTTCTGATTCTCTGCGATGGAAAAGATGAAAGAAACACCCTTAAGTAGAAGACTTAGCTTCTACTTAAACTACTGAAACGTTTAACGTTTTTGTTAGCAAGTGTGAAAGCTTAGTAGTCATAGGACTAGTTCCTTAAGAATGCATAAGTACAATTTAACAAGTTAGAGTAGGCTTTGAGGAGAGCCAAGGTGAAGTGTCAGGAGCATACAAAATTCCAGAAAAGGTCTAAACTAAAAATCTGAATAATTTAGAAAAAAATCCAATCAAGTTCTGTATACAACATTGGGGGGACTGAAATAGATGAAAATTAATACTGTATTGAGAAAGATTCCAACCCATTTTTGTCTTATTCTCTAAAAATCTTCCTTTAAAATTATGTGCTTAATTAAATGTTTATTATTTACTTAATTTAGATATTCAAATTGAGTTGTAATTTTTGTTAATAGTAACAATCAGTATTTATTTTTATATCAGCCATAATGTGCCTGTGTAGCACACACACACAGTCTTTGGCTTATGTGCTATTTGGCCTAGGATGTGCACCACTGCTAGTGTGAATAATCAAATACAATCACAGGAATATTTGCAAGAGAGTAAAAATGTTTTTTGAATGCCAGCACTGAAAACTCAAATCCCAGTGTGGGTGTTTGAGCAGAAAGGAAACGTACGCACAGAATACCGAATGCTTCTGGCAAACACCTGCCCTGTCTCTGTAGTGCCTCCTTTCTGGTGGGCTGGTGCTCATGCCATTCTGATTTTTGGATATTATTTAAAGTTGTTCCTTGTAAACCATAAAATTATAAAGTGACAGACAACACTTCTAAAATTTTGGCAAGTTTATATATATGAATATATATCATCATATATAACTATATATTTATATCATATATATTAATATATCATATATGAATATATATTATCATTTACATTAATATATATCTATATTATCATATATAATATATGCATATATATTTTATCATATACATATCTGATGACATCCTAGAAAAAGATCAACTAGTGTATTTACAAAAGTATTCACTGCAGCATTGTTTGTTCTGAGGAAAAAATAGGAAACAACCTACATGCCCATCGTTAGGGGAATGAATAAACTCTGGCATACTCTTATTTTGGTACACTCTACAACAATAAAAATACGTGAGGTAAGCTGGGTGTGGTGGCATGCACCTTTAATCCCAGGAGGCCAAGGCAGGAAATCACAGGCTGCAGTGATCTATGATTGTGTCACTGCACTTCAGCCTGGGTGGCTGAGTGAGACTCTGTCTCTAAAAAATAAAAAATCTTAAAAAATGAAGTAGGTCTATTTCTATTGTCACAGAAAATCTGTAAGATTTTTTTTTTGGTGAAAAAAAAGGTTTCCAAAATACCTTGTGGAAACAAAACTACTTGTGGAAACAAAACTCAAGAAACTAGTTTCACACGCATATATTTAAATTCAGAGAAAATAGTTCTGAAAAAAACACCACACCAAGGACAGTGGTTAGCTTCACAGGTGACACAGGATATCCCTGCAGATATACAAGGATACACAGGATATACAAGGGTGACTGTCAAAGGCAACTTTAATCTTATTTCCAATGTTTTCATTCTTACAAGAGGAATGCATTTAGGCATTATTTGTGAAAATATTTTTTTCCTTAATAAATTTGTTTACAGGCATTGTAAAAAAGCCCAAGATAGCTGTGGCAATACACTACATGGCTTTTCTCCTTCATATCCAGGTAACTCTTTCAGATATCACCCAATCTCTAGGAGCAGGACAGGGCAACTGACCTATATAAAACTTGCCACTCTTGCTGGGGCAGAGTTTGCTGGATAAGGAGCTATGTGGCTCCTTCCAAAATGTAAACCTGTTTTAAGGTGTTTCACTCTGGATACATAACAGCCCATTTGAGTGTCTCTTTTTTTTTCCTGACCTGGTAGTTTTTTAAATGTGGTTTTTACTGACTAATGAATGCAAAACATATATTTTCAGAAGACATAATATACAGGGTTTAACAAAAGAAGGTATAAACTAATAGATTACAAAGTTAGTTCAGGTGATCAGAACAGAGGATCCATTGAATATAAATTTCCTTATTCTGTAAATCAGCATTCTAGATGTTAAAAATATAAATGGAACCATGTACATGGCAGAAAAGATATGTTAATAACAACTCTTGGCTATGACAAACCTGAAAACCTATCCTTGCCCTGACAGTAGTGATAGACTTGCTAGTTATATGCTATATGCTTTTGTAGAACTGTCTTTTCTTCCTTCAGTTTGGATAGAAAATTAATTGTTGCCTTCTAATAGAAAATAAGCTTTAAGAGGGCAGGACCACGTATATTTTCACTGACTGTGTATATATATACATATGCACAAGGTCTGCTAAGTAATTGACAAATGAATTAATGAATGAAATGAATACAGTAGCTAAATTTACATGAGAGGGCAAGTAATTCAATGGAAATTAGCTTAAGCTTCCTATTGTCTTAGAAAATAGAGATGAAGCCACTTTGTAAACTGAAGAGCAATTTAAATGTCATTCTTGCTGTTTTAGTGAAAATAATGAAAGTAAGTATCTACTATATGTCAGTCGTTAGTCTTCAAATAAGGGTTATGATAATGATGAATGGACCACAGCACAAATAACTGAAATTACCACAGGGAATTTCACCCTGGGGTCTTCCCACAAATCAGACCAATTTCACCCTAAAGCCTAGGAGGCTGCTTGATTCTGATACTATTGCTGATGCCTTGACTTTGATATATTACTCAGATGGCACTAGCATAGCCACAGCAGTGACTAATACTATAAACCTACCCTTAAGTACAGCTTACTCTGTGCCAGGCACCCTTCTGAGGTATTGACATGTATTACCTTAGTCCATTTTCTCCCTAATTAGAGAGGTTATTGTGTCTGCTTATTGTAGAAAACTTAAACATATAAAAAACTGAATTTCTGTTTAACCTTAATTAATCTTTCATTTTAATACTTATAAGGGCATTTTGTTCTTAGAAGATTACTTGGAATTTTTAAAAATGTTATTCTGAAAGGCCTAGTTTTTAATATGATGTCTAATGTATTGCATATATTTTGTAACTAATATCACTGACTGTACATTTGCGAAGTTTTATGAATTTTAGTTTTTTAATTGTTGTTTTTTATTTTTTCTACTCTGTTACATTCTTAGTTTTCTGTGTATCACTATGTTGACTATATCTTGATTTGTTTCTCAAAGCTTCAATACTTTTTTGAAACACATTTTATTTTTAATTCTGCTAATGATTGTCTTTTAGTTGATTGCATATGCAGTTCAATCTGAATTTCTCTAATTATCAAAAACAAGCACAAAGAGATAACATAAATTTTCCTTGACGTCTAATGGAGAATTAAGCAGGCTGACCAATGTCATGCCACATTCTAATCTGTGTTGTGGTTGTAGATTCAACACACCATTATGCAATTATTATTTTATTGTATAAGCCTTTTACATTAGTTATTTTTTTATTTACCACTGAAATTAATAATCACTGTGGCAAAAGCAATTCATACCCTAATCTGTAGGATATTTTATTATTCTTTAGTAATAATATTGTTTAATAGTAACAGGAAGAAATAATATATTTGATACTTTGATATTCTAAACACAATGCTATATAAACTATTTCACTGTATATTCACTACCTGATGAAATACCTATTTTTCTCCCCATTTTCACAGAAAAGGATCTGAAATTCCAATTGATTAGGTAATTTACTCAAGGTCAGTCAATTAGGCTAATAAGTGCCCAAGTTGTGATTTGAATCCAGCACTGTCAAGGTAAGGAAGCCTGAACTCTCATAAACTGCACTCTACCACTGCGTAAATGTTTTACTTATTTACATCCTTTAATGTAGCACTTCAGTTTTTCAACACATGGTATGAAGTATGTAATATGTGATAGACAATCTGTTGGATAAAATGCTGAGTCCCTTCTCTTATTGCCCCAAATCTCATGTTGCTGAGAGTCAAATGAAGAATCCATGATGCTAACCTGTAATAAATGTTATGATGTGAGAATTACAAGTACTAGAGTATCGCCCAACAGTCCCTGCATCTACTCTAGGCATCAGGGTAGGCATTGCAGAGACAGGGAATATTTTGGTGCAAAAGTGAGAATGTGAGGAACTTGATGACTAAGAAGCTGGAAGGTGGTGTATATGGCAGGAGAGTCAGATCATTTATCATTTTTGATAGAAAAAAATTAAAATGACAGCCATAAATAAGAAGAAGAGATGACCAAAGAGGTCCCCATAGGTTAGTTAATATAACTTGCTTCTGTCCTGAATTTTTGCTTTTAACTCAGAATTTTTCTATTTTAGTTTATAGAACTGCTAATGGTTTATGTCTTTTTGTATTTGTCCATGGCTATTAGCATTGCTATTTAGAGTAGGCATATATGGCACTGGAAATTTGCTGTCATGTTCTTGTGAAATTTAACATAAAAATTTCACTTCTAAAAGTATTTTATACATTGAAAAGGAAATTCTGAGACGACAGCTTCAAATTTACATTTGTTAAGCTGTTGGAAATGATGAGAAGCTCCGTGGAGCTCATACCCCCATCAAGTTATTAACATGTTTCTGTTGGTTTTTGAGGAATAGTCTCTGAAAAAGTCATTGGAATATTAATGAAAGTTTTATGATGAGATAAAAGTTCTACAACTAGAACAAAAAACATGCATTAATCAAAAATAATGGCGGAGTACAATTTCCATGGCTACCAAAATATTATTCTGGTTTTCATTAAGCTGAGAAGTGAAATGAATATCTTGTGAAGAGGCAAATGGAGTTTAGCTCAGTTACACTTGCCTAGAAGAAGCACAAATCTCACTTTTTTCATTTTCTGCTTTCAAAAATGGTCAACTGAAATAGGTTAAAAAGTGATCAATATGGTCCAAATCAAACACAATATGCATAACTATTCTATAAATATAATAATTTAACAAGGGTAGAAATGACTGACTTGTAATGGATGGAGATCAACTTTTCCTTTTCATATTGTTTGTAAAATAATTATAATTTAGCCTTAAACCAAGTCTGTAGACACAAGTAATTAGAAGCCTGAATTTGGAGAAGAATATAAACAGTGAGGTAATTCATGTCATATGTGTAAGAAGACCATAGATGTCCTTTATCTGCCATCCCGGTCTTCACCAAAACAAAAGCAATAACCCCTCATACTTTAATAGGCAAGGAGAGGAATTCTTGGGGGTGAGGATAAAAATGGAGGTAGTGTGTGAAGTATGCTAACGTCTAAAGAGGGGGTCAAAACTTCAGGAATTAGACAAAATATTGGTCTAAGGGATGGATGGAGTAAGGGTTTGTGGAAGATTTATAGCAACTTTTTCTCAGATTATTGGTAAGTATCTTGGTATTTATTTTGCTTTAAATGAAATACAATTTATTTTGCTGAAGGTAAACCAAGCACATGAAAGTCACTAAATCAGAAGCAGGGGAACAATTCAGAGCACTGGACTCTGGGTTTAGATACCCCAGGGCCCCAGCTCTGCCATTTACAAGCAAGCACTTTACCCACCTGTCTCAGTTTTCTCATGTGTTAAGATAGAAACAAAAATACCTAACTCAAAGATTGTTGCCAAGATTAAAACAGAGTGCATATATAAAGATCTTAGTTCAATGGCAAATATAGACCCTGTAAAAATGATTAGATAATGAAGACGCCAACAATGACTATATGATAACAATGATGACGTAGGAAGAAAGCCTCAATTAAGTAAAGATATGTAATCATCCCTTCTTTTTAAATGGTTGCTTGGTATTCTTCTTTAGTTGAAAATAATTAGAAACTATAAGGTGTCAACCTAAGATAGCAGCAAGAGCTATCTTGCTTTCAGTAAGAGCAGATGCAACAGCAGAGATGAGTGAGCTCCTCCCAACACCAAGTCACTTTCAGTCGAACCCCTGTTAGGCAGTCAGAACCCAGAGCAAGTAATTGAGTCATGGGCTATGAAATCTGGAAAGTCTCCTCTGTTTATATCTGCCCTTGGAGCCCTGGTTGGTGTTCACCTGCTTCTCAATCCTCCTTCCTTGCAGAAATAATCTCTCCACTTGGTTTCCAGGACACTTTTCTCTCTTAGTTCTCCTCCTACATGCTAACTGTAATTTCTCAGTCTCTACTGCACAATTATTTTTTATACTTCCATCCTCTAAGTAATGGGATGGATGCTTTAGCACTTCTTTCTCAGAATTCTTTATTTATTCTGCACTCACTCACTAGGTAAACTTACCTAGTAAGGGCTTTTAAACGTAGACTATATCCTAGTAACTTCCATATTTACATCTCAGCTCTGACTTCTTCCCTGAAATCCAGGTTCCTGTATCCATCCATTCACTCATCTTCTCATCTTTTCACTTGGATATCAAAATAGCATCTCAAACTTCACAAGTGAAAAAGAGTTCCACCCCAAATATCAGATTCCCGTCCACATCCTCGGTTTATTAAATTCCAACTCCACTTTTCGTTTACTCAGGTGCCCAAATTTGAATTCATCCTTCACTTGTATTTTTTTTCCTCAAATCCTAAATACAAGTGACCAAAAAATTCCATCCAATTCATGTTCAAATGTATTCAGAAAATCATGCTGTCACCACATATACCTCCCTCTTACCTGCCCCTTCCACCTCTAGCCTCCTAAGTGTTTCTCTGCTGTAACACTTACCCCACTACTATTTATGCTCAAGCAGCAACTAGGACTAACGTTCACAAAATAATTTAGATAATGTCCCTTCTCTACTCAAAACCCTCTAAGGTTTTCAACGTTACCTGAAATAAAATTGACCCACATTTACCCAGTTGCTTATTTTGTCTCTGACTCACCCCTCATGGCTTTCTCCTTAGTCACTGTTTGCCAGTCACATTCCCTTCTTTGTTGTTCTTCAGACACTCCAAGTCTACTCCCCTCTAAGGTCCTAAGGTCCTTTGAACTTATTCTTAGCTCTGCCTAAAATGGCATTCCCCCAAATATCCGCAGGTCTTTCCGGCTCACTTCACTGAGCACGTTTCTTCTCAAACTTCATGCTATCCAAGAGTATTTTCATTCCAATCCACACAAAGTAACATCCCCTCATCCATCATTTTGAGATACTTTGCTTCGCAAAATGCAACATATTCTAGATTGTTTATCCCTCTATCTTATTTGTTTCACTACTGCATTCTTGATACACCTAGAAAAGTGCCTGGCTCATAGAAAAAAAAATAAGTATTTATTAAAAGAGTGAATTAACGCCTAAAATACAATATGAGTGCAGTTTTATACCATCAAAGGGAAAAATATCTTCCAATCCGTGGTTGAGGTTTTTGAAAGCAAAGTTTAGTTGCACAGTGAGTACTTAGAACAGAATCTTTACCTAGTAAGGATCCAGTAAGTACCTGATTGAAACTGGACTGCCTTACAGTTTTAAAATGTCAACTTGTGAGGCCTCTCCCCCTAAAGCTATGATCTTAGTCGGGGGAGTTTTAATTATCGTTTTCATTAAAAAGAAAAAAAAACAAACAAACCTCCACACACCTCTTCTGAAGTTCTAGTACATTTTTCTTTAAAATGTATTTATATCATTTCTGGGATAGAGGGCAATTTGGCTACACATTGAAGTAAGATTTTTGGAGCCAAGGAATTCTCTACCCTTCTCCCTGAGGTATCTACTCTACCTTCCAGTAAGATCTCTTGGTATAAGCCTGGATAAACAAAGTAAACTGCACATATATTAATAGGAAAACAGCTGTTGCAAGAGCAATATCACCAACTAATATTAGGGCAATATATTTCAGTCTCTGAAGACAAAGAGCTTTTCAGTTCACCTTTGCATTATAACATTTGCACATTCATAAAAAAAGGGGAGGGGAAGGTATTTTAAACCAAGAGTTGGGGCCCTTCAGAGGAGACTGAATTAGGATGCAGATCACTCACACTAGAAGGGAAAAGAACAGAGCCAACACCTTGTTAACCTGTGCTTGTGAAGCATTTTTCTTTTTTCCTTATTTGTTTTAAACAACATTATTGGCCAGATAGTGTTCCATGGGACTTGCATGCATGGAGCCAACCCTGTTACCAGGTTCCCTGGCTGAGCTCCCCGTTTTCCCACCTTGGAAGACCTCTGTCTTGTTTCCTTTCTCCCTAGCTGCCATGTCTCTCTTAATCCACACAGTTCAAATCCTCCTGATTACAAGGAGCTGTCCCATACACCTCCACTATTCATTCATTTTGGCTGTGTCTGAATTACAGACTGTTGGTACCCTCACCATCATCTTCAGCTTACGTATTCGTTCTATATGTGCATTGAATTGAGTGTGCATATGTGAGCTTATGTGAGTGTTTTGTCTCCCCCAACTAACTGGTAGCTCGTTGAGATCAGAGGTAGGTTTTGTATATTGAGCCATCTCTTAAAGAATATTCTAGTATATAGTCTGGGAAAGTGGGTGTGTGTGAGCACGAGCGCTGTATGGGGTTAGTGGGGAGGAGTCTGGGCTTTGCAATCTGGAACTACTGCCTACTCATTGTGTGGATTTGCCAGGTTCACACATAGTGGGAAATAAAAATGTCTTTTTCAAGGATTGGTTGCAGGGATTGAAAGAAATAATGCACATTAATTTAGCTAGTTCAGAGCCCAGCAAATAGCAAGTTCTCACTAAATGTTGACTTGAAAGTGAGTGACTAAGTAAGTATAAACTAGCGATGGATTATATATAGTTACTGCAGAACAAAATGAAGCAGCTAGAGTCATGAAAGGGTCTTTTATCCATGGTGGTATAGGCTAAAAAATGAAGAACTTGGTTGTGGAATTAGACAGAACTGAGTTCAGCTCCACCATTCCCTAACTGTCTGACTGACAGATATTAAGGACTTTCAGACCTACACTTTTCTCATGGAAACATTAATGCTTATCTCACAGAGATATTACAGAGATTATGGGACTGTTATGAAAGAACCCCTACAGAGTTAATAAATGCAAGTTTGTTAATTTGTTTCCGGGGCTCATCATTTTTTTGAGCTGCAGTGAATGGATCGCATCACAGCTCAGGACCTTGACTCTTCAGTTTCTGTGGCAGACACTATTCACTGAGTGCCCCCTCTGCTCTCTCCTTCTTTGAACACACAGCTAGACTACATTTCCCAGGATCCCTGCACTTAGTGTGGCCAAGTAACTGCCATCTCCCCAATGGAATATAAATAGACACATTGCATGCTACCTTCAGAAATGGCCTGTGAAAACCTTTCAGTCATTTTTCTCCATGTTGTTTTCCTTCCACCAGCTGGACACAGATGACAACAGTGCACATGGGAATGAGGGAACAAAAAGGTGACAGGACCCTGGCTGCCTGGATGAGCAGATACTAGCTGCTTCACCAACCTGAATATCTGACCAGGACTCCTACATAAAAAAAATAAACAGACAAACTTCTTTTCATTAGCCGTGAAAAGCCCTAGATCTCTCTGTTATTGCAGATTAGCCTATCCTAATTTAATTTACTCCTCTTGTTCTATTCTCCAAATTCTAGTGCCCAAAATCACATATTAAGCAATCTAAATGTTAGCTTTTAATACAATTTCTAGCAGCAGTACGTAAGAGCATATTATTTCTATACGCATATACTTTTTTTTTGAAATAATAAGATTAAAAATTTATATATTATTACTATTTTTAAGTCAGAGTTCACTCTTATCACCCAGGCTGGAGTGTAATGGTGTGATCTCAGCTCACTGCAACCTCTGCCTTCCAGGTTGAAGCAATGACTAGCTGGGATTATAGATGCGAGCCACCAAGTCCAGCTAATTTTCGTATTTTTAGTAGAGACAGGATTTCACCATGCTGGCCAAGCTGGTCTCAAACTCCTGACCTCAGGTGATCCATCTGACTCAGCCTCCCAAAGTGCTGTGATTACAGGTGTAAGCCACTGTGCCCACCCAATGTTATATATTATTAACGATTTACTTTCTGTCTTTTGGGTGCTGTTTGTCATGTAATTACTTCATTATCTATTAAGTTATTCATATTACTCTGTGGAGATTTATAAAACTTTATACAAATAATTATTACCCTTTTGTTGCATTTTGTTTTTTTTACAACCAGTACTTAATGATACATAGTTGTTACACTGACAAATCTTTTCTTTATGGATTATTCAATTGCTTTCATGTATTAAAAGTCCTTCCCTGCTCTATGACTAGATATGCATTTTTCCTCTTTAAAAAAAATTATCAGACTGAATGCACACTATTCTACCCATATTTGTACTTCTGGGCTTTTACATAACCTTGCCTTTCAATGTACTTAATACTGATCCCTAGCATCTTTTTAAAAATATGACAACTTTATCTTAGTTACTTTCTTTTTCTTTCTAATTAAGCATTTGGGATCTAACTGATGTGAGGAATATTTTCCTATCTAGTATCCTTTTATTTGGCAGTATATCTCTCATATCTCTTTAAATTTTTCGTCTAATTTATTAATATTCTTACTAGTGCTTTGAAGATTTCATTAACATGCTGTTTACCACTTCAGATGCTATTAGTAAAGATGGTTCAATAAAACAGAGATAAACTGACCCCCCATATCTGATTAGACAGTCTGTACAATCCAACCTAACACCTACCTTTCTATATTATATTCATCTCATGTTTACTATTTCAGATATTTAAGATCTACATATTCAGCTAATTTAAATTAATTTAGCTATCAAGATTTCACAAGATGCTGTATCCAGCACTTTACTCTGTACACTATCAACACACAAGATCAAATAATCATCTAACACATTCCCTTTGGCTAATGTAATCTTTGTGATGTCAGCCAAAACGTTTCTAGTTAGTCTAATCTGTCTTATTCTTTGTGAAACTAGGCTGTTTATTGCCAGTGGTCTTGGTTCTCAGAGTTGGATTATCTCCTAGGAGAAGCCTGGATAAATTATCTTCAATATAAGGCTCAGAATGAAATATTGAGAAGGCTAGGAGTCTAACAAGAAACAAACTGAGCAAAGGAGTAATCTAATTCCGATATCAATCAATTAATCAATCAAAGTTTTTATTGGATCAAACATAAGCTCTGCGCAGTCCTGAGTGTTAAAGAAAATATAGACACATAAGACATACACTGTTTTAGTCAGGGTTCTTTTGGTTGCAAGTATCGAAGCACAGCTCAAGCTAATTAGAGCACCAAAGGAATTTATTGGAAGATTCTGGGTTAGCTCACAAAACTGAAGGAAACAATACTAATAGCCATGACCTAGAAGCATCAGAAATAAAATAAAAACAGGAGACTTGATGTCTTAAAGTCATGGCCTTTATTCTCTTTTCCTCCTATCTCTAGATGTCAGTTTATTCTCTTTTATTTGCTTGTTTATTAATTATAAGGAATTGACTCACAAGAGTATGGAGACTTGCAAGTCCCAAGATCTCCAGGGTGAGTGAGCAGGCTAGAGATCAAGGATACAAGATGGTTTAGTTCTAGTCTGAGTCTGAAGGCTTGAGACCCAGGAAGAGCTGATGTTTCCATTTGAGTCCAAACACAAAGGAAAAAAGCCACTTTCTAATTCAAAGGCGGTCAGAAAGAAAGAATTCTCTCTTACCCAAGGGATGGTCAGCCTTTTTGTTCTGTTCAGGACTTAGACTCATTGGATGAGGCCCACTCACATTTGGGAGGACAATCTCTTTTACTCATTCTATCAATTTAAATGTTAATCTCTTCCAAAAATACCTTCATGGAAATATCCGGAATAATGTTTTCGAAATATCATGTGCTCCATGGCCTAAGTAAAGTTGACATAAAAAAATTAACCATCTCAGAAAACATCTGTCATTAGCTAGGAGGTCCCATCCCAACATCTTGAGAAACACAGAGACAGGGTGTCTTTCTTTCCCTTCCAGCTCCCATTTGGAAAATCCAAGAGAAGAACTCTTATTAGTTACCCTACAAACAAATCACCATGTCTACCAGGATGAAGTATTATAATTGGCCTAGCCTTGGTGATCTGGTTATTTCTGTGATTGGAGGGATGGGGTAAAATATTTTAACCAGCACTTTTTATCTCCAACAAAAACATATAGCTAAAATTGTCAAGAGGGGATTCTTCCAGAGAAATGGAGATCGAGAAGTAAAGTGAGGCCAAAGCAGTAAGTAGCCACAATACGTATTATGTCCTCAAAGAACTTGCAGCTGTTTAGGAAAGCAAAGTCAACACAGTGATTCATGAGCAGCATATAATGATGTACCCCTCACTGACATACCCAAAAAGCGCATAGTGGTTCATAAAATGGAAAAGTCCAAAGGTTGTTATATATTCAGAAAAGCCTTAATAACAAAGGTAGAATTCAAACTGGGCCTTTGAATACCTAGATATACATAGGAGTATTAATTGAGGCCTTTGACATGGGGACAGTAAGGATAGAATGACAAGCTATTGAAGAGAATTTCTAAAGCAAAAAGAAAGGAGGGCAGTATCGTGCAGTCAGTTATGGAGGAACTTGAAGAAACACACATAAAAACATCCCCAGAAAATCCCCTCATTAACCTTCTTTTTACATCATGGATCTAGGCACAAAATATTTTTCCCACCTTCTTTCTTAGCTGAAACATGAGTGTTTTCTACAAATCCTTTTTTTTCTAGTTAGGGTGACTGTAGGCTTTATCATTCAGACTGAAACACTTTTGGGAATGGACTCGATAGTCTTGTTATTCCTCATGTGACTTCTCAACCAATATTCCTTTATTCTCAACTAATAGTCCCTAGTCACATAGGTCATGACCACTGCTATTTTCTTACCAACTCATTTTTCCTAGCTCTTGATCACTAAAGACTTTGAAACAGTCTTCATAGTCACCCCAAGTTTAGTGACACCGTGAATCCATGCGTAGTAACCATGTAAACACTCTAAACTTAAGGATTCTTGGCTTGTTCACCTCTAAAGTCTTTGTCTACATTTCATTTCACCCTCTCTTTGCTATAGATACTCCCTGAACTTGTGTCCATCCAGAATGAACTGTGTCAGTTCCATGATCCTAAATTCAGTGAGGCTGTATCTTAATTATTCCTGTCATAACTTCCTAGTTATCTAATCATGTTAAGTCACTCACTAGGTCACTGTTCTTTAAGTTATTAGAGACCTCAAAGTTCTTGAATCTTCCATTTTTTTCAGTCTGTTACCCCCTACTGACCTCTGACATTTCTTTTCTAAGTCCTACCAGCAGATTTTCTTTATCCACAATGTTACTCATCTCCCTCTTGCTAGTTGTATATGACATGATGTCTCTAATGCTCTAAGCCAAACTTCCACCTTTATTCTTGACTCTGATTCTTCATTTGCCCACAGAAGCTTTACTCCATCGCTCTCTATCTTTACCATGAATAACTTCTAACTTTATTTTTAGGATTGCTTCTTTGAAGCTTAGAAACATGTTCAAAATTTTCTTCTATTGATCTCATATAGCTTTCTTGTCATCATCCTTTAAAAAATATATACAGACTACTATTTCCCATTTCTATTGATTTCTAATTCCTTCCTAAATCCTACTGCAATCTTCCTTGTTGTCAAACCCAGTGGACCTTTTTCAGATTATAGGTCACCAAAACTCTGCTTTGACATTTTTATTATTATCACCAAATTAGTTTGTTTTCATACTGCTATAAAGAACGGCCTCAAACTGGGTAATTTATAAAAGAAAGAGGTTCGATTGACTTATAGTTCAGCACGGCTGGGGAGGCCTCAGGAAGCTTATAATCACAGCAGAAGATAAAAAGGAAGAAAAGCACCTTCATCACAAGAGGCAAGAAGAACAAGTGCTGAGCAAAGGGATGAAGAGCCCTTTACAAAACCATCAGATCTCATGAGAACTCACTCACTATCATGAGAACAGCATGGGGGAAACTGCCCCCATGATTCAATTACCTCCACCTGTTCTCTCCCTTGACATGTAGAGATTATGGAGATTGTGGGGTTTACAATTCGAGTTGAGATTTGAGTGGGGACACAGCCTAACCATATCAACCACTTTATGCGACTATACTTCACTTTGTTCTCCTTGATCGTCCCGTTTTTATGTCTAATTTGTGATTTCCAGTCTTAATTTTGATGTTCTCCCAGAACATGACTCTTCCAAACTTCTGTTATGATCTCCCTCCCCTCCATGGTTTCAGCTGCCACTTGTAGATGAATGGTTTTGAAATCTACAAACCTATATTTTAAGTCTAGAATTCTGCCCTGAGTTTTAATCACAGATATTCTTTTTTTTCCTGGATATATCTGTCTGGTGAATATGCCTGTGATGCTTCCACATTAATAAATACAAATTGAATGCATTACCCAAATGTGCTCCTCCAGTAATATCCTCCTCATTTCAGGGGTCTCACTCACCCAGCCATTCAGTTTAGAAACCCGAGAATCACGCCTCAACTCTTCTCTTTTTTCATGACCACATTGAATAGTTCAACAAGTATCACTGATTGAATGCACAGAATATTATTTGTTTGTTCCCTAGTCTGATCTCCTTTACTCTTTCTTTAGTTTAAGTCTTCATTAACTTTCTTCAGGACTATCACTTCTAAAGGGCTCCCTAGTCTTCCTTTCTTCTACTAATACATCACCTGAATTTACCCTTCATGTAGTAGATGGAGGGATTTACCTAAAATTCATGTATAATCACCTCTGTCTTTCCCTTTTAATATCCATCAATGATTCTTTCCATTACCTTCATGTAATGTGACTTCCTACACCTTAACATTGGACACAAGATCTTCCTCCTCTCATGGCCTTAACTGGAGTAAAAATTCTTTATCTCTCCAACCTCATTTTTTATAACTTCAGTAGATAGTATTGAATATAAATCCCCATGATGCTGTTCCCTGCCCTTGTTCATGATGTAAACTCTGGAATGTCTCTTCCCCTTCACTTATTTCATTCATTATTTTAGACATAGCTTAGGTGTCACTTTGAATAAGATGTCTCTCCCCATCAACTCCTGATTGGGTTAGGCACTTGTATCAGTCATATTAGTCTAGAAAACAGATGTTACTCCAGGTATTTCAAGAGGAAGGAATTTAATAACAGCAAATATATTATCACTATCAATTTCTGTACTCATTAGAAAATCTAGATTATGTTGTGAAAACAAATTAACCTCAAAACCTCTTAGCATAACAGTACTACGTTATTTTCTCATGGCAGTGTCCAGCTTATATCAGCAGCAGGACATTTCCTCTGCTTCACGCAGTCACTCAGAGACCCACATTGACAGAAACTGTGCCCAGGGAAACTTCTGGTGGTCTGGCTGCTGCAGCCAGGGAAGACAGATTGTGGAGAATCTCACTGGGCTTATCCTGAACAGAACTTAGTCCTTCTCCTCATTTCATTGGTCAGGACTTGTCACATGGTCCCAACCAACTATGAAGTGTTAGGATGTGCAGTTTTCCACGTGCCTAGAAAAAAAAAGGGAGCTGGATATTGGTGAGCACTGCTGTATAGATGTGAAAATTGAAGCTCAGGGAGGTTAAGAAATTTCTTTCTCTTTTTCTTTTTCTTTCGAGATGGAGTCTGTCTCTGTTGCCCAGGCTGGCGTGCTGTGGGGGGATATCAGCTCACTATAACCTCAGTCTCCCAAGTAGCTGGGATTACAAGTATGCACCACCGCACCCAGCCAATCTTTGTATTTTAAGTAGAGATGAGGTTTCACAATTTTGGCCAGGCTGGTCACAAACTCCTGACCTCAAGTGATCCATCTGCCTTGGCCTCCCAAAGTGTTGGGATTACAGTTGTGAGCCACCACGCCCGGCTAGGTTAAGAAATTTCTCCACAGTTACATAGTTGATACTTGGCAGACTGGTGTTCAAATGGTATTATTATTCTAAGTATCTGCTGCCCTTCTCTTTGGGCCTCTATTAGGTTCCTCCCTAGAAGAGAAGGATGCCTCCATCCCCTCTGATGTTAGGCTAACCTGAGCCAACAGAAGGAAATAACACATGCTACTCCCAAGCAGAGGGTTTGGTAAGCATCATGCAATTGCCACCTTGCTCTTTTCTATCTGCTACAAGAGTAGCAATTTTCCAAACAGAAGTAACACCTTCATTTTTGAGGGAAGAGTACACAAAGTAGAGCTCCTGGCCACCTACAACCAACCTTGAACATGAGAAAGATACAAATTTCTGTTGTAAACCATTAAGATTTTGGGGTTTTTCATTTTCTTAGCATAACCTTGTACAATGTAAGAAATATAAATACTGAAAAACACAAAATCCAATGAAAAACTGGACATCCTTTATTTAGAAAGGGCTGGAGTCTGAGACTATAAGGCATCTTAGTTGGGGCCCATGGACAAAGTCTACATGGCCTTGAAATTAGAATGATTTATATCAAGTTTCTGATTACGTGTTTCTCTGATGAAGATTCAAATTCCCAGGAAGCAGAGAGGAAGAGAGAGAGAGAGAGAGTCACTGGTCCAGAATGGTCACCTTCCTGTCTACCCCCTTGTCAAGGAGGAGGGTGGGGTCTGGTTGAGGGCAGACCAAAATGGTTAACAGTTTCACAAGACCACATGGGAAAGAAAAGTGGTGATTTCCCAAAGCAAAGTAAGACGGTAACATCCAAAAGGGAAAGAGATGGTATCCCTAAGGCCAGTCCATCGGAATATTGGTAATTATAATTTACGTACCCGCTTTATCCCTCTCTTTCTCTGTCCTTCATAGCCACATGAAGCCACCTTCCCACTCTCTGCTTCCCAAACTAAGCATCTTTAATAATTTTGTAGCAGCCTTTTATTTGGCGGTGCGTAGCTTCCCATCCCCTCTGCTCAAATCAATAGGAAAAAATAAAGATAATCTACATTAATTTGGTTGCAGTTGTTTTAACATCCCCTGAAACCTTGAAGTTCAGCAGTACTGGGCCAGCTTGAAGAAAACCTTTCTGACAGGAAAGCGAGTTTCAAAAAAATGTTCCCCAGTTTGCTGGGCTTATAAGCCTAGGGCAAGTTTAATTAAACTCAATGGAGCATTTTAAAGTGAAGAAAAAATTAGGACAGCAAGAAAAACGTGTTGATTGTTTCCTAATTATGCTGTGGACTTTCTCTCTAATGCATCCCCCCTCCTTTCTCTCCCTAAATAAAACAACTGGCACGGTAAGTTTGCACATAGAAGATTACATCTCAACCATGCATTCTGCACCAGCCAGGCACCGTTCTTCCCATTCCACTGCTGGGCTTGCTTTTTGGATATATTAATGCTATTTTATTTCATAGAGACATTTAACCACATACAAGAAAATGAGAAAAATGCAGGAAACACATTAGACTTCAGCAATTTGCAACCTTTTAGTCAATGACGCTCGCTTTGATTAGCCCCTCCTTCAACATGGACTTAATATTTTAAAAGATATAGTCCACTGAACAATTTGTATTTTTTAAAGACATGATTAATTTACTTTCCCATTTTTATTCACAAGAGACATGCATTAACACAAACTGATCTTCTTTCCAGAACAGCATAAGCACGCTGCTGATATAATTACATCCAAAAGGGCAGAAACAAAACCACCAGCATAGTCCATTCATTTTACTAACAACAACCTACTATGTGCCAGGCACTATACTTGTAGCCTTGTTACAAGTAAGTGAGTGATTTATACTAGAATTTGAGAAATAATAAAGAAACTCATGATCTTGGGGGCTCTGGAGCTCCTGCTTGGGAACCTGTGTGCAGCAGCGTGAAGTGAGTTAGAGCTCCCTAAGACCCCTAGAGGGCCACTGGGGAGAAGGCCGTGGGTTTGAAAAGACCTTTTCAGGACTTCCGCTCAAACCCTTGAGCCAGGGAGGAATCCCCTGCACCATCACATGTAAAGAAAAACCAATACATGTCTTAAAATGGTGCCTCAAAATTATTTTAAAAGAAATAGTAATAGTTAACACTTAAATAGGAATTAAATAGTACTTCCTATGTGCCAGCTACTGCTCTGAGCGATTTATGTATATCAGCTAATTTTATTATCTCAACATTTATATCAAGCACAGACAAGTTACATGATAGGACCAAGATTATTTGGTGATTTGGTGCCAGAACCAGGAGCTGAAGTGATGCAGTCTGACTCTTAACCTAGTACTTAAGTTTGCATATAGAAGACTGTTAACTAAACACATCCTAGTAGAGGAAAACATGAGAAGCACATGTAACTCAGCCATGCCCAATCTTTCCACCACTAATAAACCATTTGTTTCTTTTTTGCTTACTTGAGCTCCTGATCTTTGAAAGATTTTTAACTTGCTACATCAGAAAAGGTAGGTGGTAGGAGGTCAAAATGAAACTGATTTAATTGTATTTTAAAAATAAATACATCATTAGAATTTTGGAGGACTCTGGAAGAACAAGTGTCATGAGAGTACTTTAATAATAATACAGTGCTAAAACTATCCCTCAATGTAGAAATCCAAATAAGTGGAACTATTAAGTCACTTTGGAATTTAATATGTTAGATTAGACTCCCTGTTAAAGCCCATATTACTCTCTCTCGACCTTTCTTCCCACTCAAATGGTTCTCTAAAGCAGGGATTCTCAGAAGTTAGGAAATAGATGCCTCAGGATATCTCTAGGTGGTATATTGGAATCTCAAAGAAATGTGTTGAACTTGAAGACAACCCTCAAGTGATTCTGAAATGCCCACAACTGAGTGTGGAGATGTGGTTGTTCCCCACCTCGTTCTCTATAACACTTAGACCAGTGGAGAGGCACAGAGAGTTGTCAGTTATCCTTCCTCCAATCTAGCCCACATGGAGTCCTATTGTGAGCACTTGTTAAAGACAGGCAATGCAGTGCAAATTAGAGCCTTAAAAACGCACATGGTAGCACCTCCTGGAGTCAGCAAAGAGTGGCAAAAGAATTAGGCTGAGCGTGAATGGAAATGCCAGCTTTTGCACAACTGGCTCTGTGGGAGAGGTAGCTCTCAAGATGCTGGGCTTCAGTATCTTTACCTGTCAAACATGGACATTTGACCAAAGGATGTCTACAATCTATTTTCAATGCCAAATTTATTTGATTCTGAAATAAAAGAACAGCATGTATACCAGGGCCTAAAATTATTAGTTCTTTTAACATTTACCAATTTGGTGTTTCAAATGAATAGTCTCTGACAACTGTAAAGCAAGTTGTCTACCCTGATATTTGAGGCCTTGATAAATGCGTTTCCTCTTCCCACCTTCATCCTACTTTTCAAATGATTCTAGGTGTTTTGTTTACAATTGGAGCTCCCCTTAGACCTCAACATAGTTTTAAAACTTTGACTTCTCCACAGTCAAAGGTTACTTTCTTCTTTAGACCTTTACAAATTAGATTTAACCCCCGAACAGAAGCGAATTTTCCTTTTCCACTGTCTTTTCCTTTGTCTATGCCTATTGAATGTGGGCTCTAATGGCTTGAGTGGAAGTCATGTTTTTCATTCTCGGCACTGTGATATCTGAAGCTGGATAATTCTTGGTCGTGGGGGATGGTGCTCTGTGAGATGTTTAGCAGCATTTATGGCCTCTACTCTCTAGATGACAGTAAAATCCCCCACTGGTTATAACAACCAAAACTTTCTCCAAACTTTGCCAAGTGTCTCCTGGGGGCAAAATTGTACCTGGGTAAGAACCACTGGCCTAGATATTTGTGTATCTACCTTAGCCTCTCTTCCCCACAGGACTTAGGACAGTACTTGCTAGCATAAATATTTGTAGAAGGAATGAATTAATAAATCATTGTTGAAAATTATTTGTTGGATTTCTGTAAAATCATACAATTCAGCTATTAAAGCCTGAGTTAGAAGAAGAGGTAAACATTTGTGGTGGTCATCTGGAAAGACTGCATGCAGGACTGGTATTTACCTAAAGTTCCTCCCAGACTTGCACCCTGCCTTAACTTCACGCTTCGGAATAAGCAGCTTGAACTTTATCTAAAGGTTTCCCCTTAAATTCCCACTAACACTGGCCTCTTCTAATTGCCCATAGAGTGGAGGCTAGTCAAGGCTGAGAACATTGGCCAATAACAGCAATGGTGGAGGAGAAGAGCAGAGGGGAAACGATTGAAGCTTGGAATCGGAGATTCAGAAGACAGGCCAGGCCTAGAGTGACTATGTTTGCTAAAGCAAATTTGTTTGTCTGCATGGAGGTTAGACATTTAGGATAGAGTAAGGTATCTGAAAGCAGGGCTTGCTTTAGGATGAGTAGACTTCCTGGCCTTAAAATGATAAGTTTGGGAGCTGAAGGGGAGGGCACTTGGGGTGGAAGGTGATTGAGCAATTCATGCTGGGCTGAGTCCCAGTGAAGCTCTTCTATGGTGTGGCCCATGGGGCTCTGTGAGAGTGGCAGTTACATCACCAGGACGGTGAAGTTCTCTGTCAGAGGTACAGTTGAGTTTCAGGCACTTGCCAGCAACAGGACCAAGTACAGAGCTGGAATGCAGAACAGAACCTGACAGGTTACATGTCTGTGTTTTTCTTGGGATTTCAATTTTTTTAAATGCCAACTTGTCGAGTCAGCTCTTGTTTTAGATTATTCCTCTCCCTTCTATTAGCAAAGATCATTGAGAGCTGCTTTAGTATTCTTTGTGACAAGATTAATGCCTGTTCTAAACCCATTACCTCCTTTCCTTTCAGCCTCAAACTTAGTTCCTATCAGTTTCTTCCACTGGTTCTCTCAACCAAGAATTTTATGAATCATCCCGAGTCACCATTTTCTATTTACACATCCAGTTCTTTTCAATTAATAATATAACAACAACAACAACACAATAACAGTTATCACCACCACCAAAAGAACAGAAAAATTTAAGAGTACTTACTATGTGGTGAGTATCATGCAAAACCTTTATATATGAGGGAGAGATCTAAGACGGCTGATTACTAACAGCTCAGGATTGTAGCTCCCAGTGAAAGCGCAGAAAATGAGAGGACACCACACTTTCAGACAAATTTTTGTTGCTCACAGACCAGGAGATTCCCAGCGGAGGAGCCCAACGGGTCGCCAGAGCGGCGGTTTTCCCGGCCCAGTGGTTCTCGGTGCAGAGAAAATGGGACTGGGTCCCCTTTTGTTCGATGTTTGGAGCCCCAGGAAGGCAGAGTTGCCTATTCAGCTGATTGAAAAAGAGACTCAAGAGGGAAGCCAGACTGGAGATTCCCAGGCAGAAAAGCACCACGACTTAACGCCGCTGTTTTGGCTGGTGCAGTGGGTTGCTCAGATTCCGGCGCTGGGAATCAACAAGTTGGACGTCCCCTCAGAGACCTAATTTGAAAGTCGGTAATTACAAAGACGACAGGTGGATAAATTTACAATGATGGGAAGAAACCAGTGTAAAAAGCCTGAGAATACCCGAAATCAGAATGCCTCTCCCTCTACGGGGGATCACGGTTCCTCATCAACAAGGGAACAAGGCCTGATGGAGAACAAGTGCGTTCCATTAACAGATTTAGGCTTCAGAATGTGGATAATAAGAAACTTCTATGAGTTAAAAGAACATGTTCTAGCCCAATGTAAAGAAACTAAGAACCTTGAAAAAAGGTTTGATGAAATCCTAATGAGAATAGACAATCTAGAGAGGAATATAAGCGAATTAATGGAACTGAAGAATACGAGAGCTCCGCGAAGCATGCACAGGTTTTAACAGTCGAATTGATCAAGCAGAAGAAAGGATATCAGAGGTCGAAGACCAACTTAATGAAATGAAACGAGAAGACAAGATTAGAGAAGAAAGAGTAAAAAGGAATGAGCAAAGTCTCCAAGAAATATGGGACTATGTGAAAAGACCTAATTTATGTTTGATAGGTATACCTGAATGTCATGAAGAGAATGAATCCAAGCTGGAAAATATTCTTCAGGATATTATTCAGGAAAACTTTCCTAACCCAGTAAGGCAGGAAAATACTCAACTTCAGGTAATACAGAGAACACCACAAAGATATTCCTGAAATAGAGCAACCCCAAGACACATAATCGTTAGATTCACCAGGGTTGAAATAAAGGAGAAAATTATAAGGGCAGCTAGAGAGAAAGGTCAGGTTACCCATAAAGGGAAGCCTATCAGACTCACAGCAGATCTCTCAGCTGAAACCCTACAAACTAGACGAGAGTGGGGGTCAATATTCAATATCCTCAAAGAAAAGAATTTTCAACCCAGAATCTCATATCCAGCCAAATTAAGCTTCATAAATGAAGGAAAAATAAAATTTTTCATGAACAAGCAAGCACTCAGAGATTTCATCACCACCAGGCCTGCTTTATAAGAGCTTCTGAAAGAAGCACTACACATAGAAAGGAACAACCAGTATCAGTCATCCCAAAAACTTACCAAAAGGTAAAGAGTATCTCCATAATGAAGAATCTGTATCAACTAATGGGCAAAATAGCCAGCTAGCATTAAACGACAATATTAAACTCACAAATATCAATATTAATCCTAAATTTAAATGGATTAAATGCCCCAATCAAAGACATAGGCAAATTGAATAAAAAGTCAAAACCCATCAGTTCGCTGTATCCAGATACATCTCATAAGCAAGGACACACAAAGAACCAAAACAAAGGGTTGGTGGAAGACTTACCAATCAAATGGAGAGCAAAAAAAAAAAAGAAAGAAAAAGAAAACAGGAGTTGTAACTTTCATCTCTGACAAAATAGACTTTAAAGTAACAAAGACTAAAAGAAACAAAGAAGGACATTACATAATGGTAAAAGGATCAATGCAACTACAGGAGTCAATGATCATAAATACATATGCACCCAATATAGGAACACCCAGATACATAAGACAAGTTCTTAATGACTTATAAAGAGACTTGGACTCCCGCACAATAATAGTGGGAGACTTTGACACCACATTGTTAATATTCGACGGATCAACAAGATAGAAAATTAACAGGGACATCTATGATTTGTACTCAGACCTGGAACAAGTAAACTCAGTGAATATTTATAGAATTCTGCACCCCAGGTCCACAGAACATACATTTTTCTCAGTATCATATTACACCTATTTCGAAAGTGACCACATAATTGGAAGTAAATCACTCTTCAGCATTTGCATAGCATTTCACAGACTTAAATGAAATATTGGTTGGCTGTTTGTTATTTTCTTCCCTTATTCCTTCCTGTCTCTGCTGTTAAGCACAATTATTGGCATAAAAGAGGTTTTTAATACCTATTTTTAGATTGCATTCCAGCCTGGGCAATAGAGCAAGACTTCTGTTCTCTCTCCCCCTTTCTCTTTCTCTCAAAAAAAAAAAAAAAAAAGAACCAGATGAGAAATATTTTAGGCATTTGCTGGCCAACTAGACATACACTCTGCATACACTCTGCATTTGTGGCAAGAAAGTAGCCACAACAGTGCAGAAATGAATGAATATGACTGGCTTAATTCAGGGCAGCAAAGAACAAGCATTGGCCAGAAAAAATAATAATAAAAATTAAAATAAAAAAATAAACCTTTATATACATATATTATTAATAATCCTCATGATAACCTTATAAACCACTATTCTCATTTTGAGAGTAAAGGAGCTAAGGCTTAAATAATTTAATAAATGCTTGATATGACATAGCTAATAATTCAGTAGATCTAGGATTTGAATCCAAATCTATCTGATTCAAGAAACTGTGCTCATGACCAGGAAATGATACTTTTCTCCATGGTTTCTCACTGTGCGCTTTTGATAGGCAATTATCCCAGTGAAGAATATATAATAAAAGGAACACATCGATATGTCAGTATCATATTACTCAGCCCTCCCTAATCCTTTCCTGTTCTTTCTGTAAGGTCAAATAGTACTCTGCATGCCGTACTAGATGTTCCACACAAATGCTCCTGGACTGATTCATCATGAGAACTGGCATTCATGAGTTACAACTTTAGGATTTTGAAATGCAAGTGAGCTTGTAGAGATACCTTACATGTTGTGTTTGTTCTTTTGCTTCAGTTTCAGATATTGTTAATTTTGCAAAAGAGAAAAATAAATGCCATCGTTGTTTTGAGATTGACTGACTTCTGAGAAGGAAAAGAGAGACTCAAATAATTCAAGTCCCACCTGAGTCAATGGTTAGGGGCAGTAGTCCTCGTAAACTATGCTTGTCTCAAGTCTGACCTTTGTTCCATTCTTGGAATCAAAGTCCGTGGAGCCCTTCTTCGGTTCCTACTTTGAATCTGGCCCAGGTCAATAGCCAGTAAGAGGAAATCGTGCTGAATTATCACAATTTTTATATGTGCTGACTTATTGGAAATAAGGCAAGACAGATGAGTTGCAGCATTTGCACACTTGATTACCCCCTTCCCCAATTTTTATGTGGCTTCATTTTGGATCTCTTTGCTACAGCATTTTAGCACTAACTTTGGGCACTGAATCATGCTCCAATGTCCCATCAAGCATCTCTGTAATGTGATAAATCCATCCAAAGTCTCGCAGTGCCATCCTGCACGTGACAAATGCAATAACACGTCAGGCTCAGAATGATACCCATATTAGGCAGATACTCCCTCTGCTGACAGCAGGTGTTTCTGCTTTATCTGAAAATAATTCACTGAGTAGATAATTGGTGAATCCCCAGTGGGAACAAAACTTGATTCTGTCTGAGCATAGGTTACCAAGTGTACCACCATAAAATAATTGATTTTGTGATTTATTAAGTGGGGACGTACTCAAGACTACTGAACTTTTCACTTAGGGCCTCAGGCTGAAGTTGAACTAGGTTCCCAAAGGTGAAGAACCCATGCATGACACGGGCAGGGCTTCAGACTCCAACAGCCAATTTAACTTTCATTTTCTTTATTAATCTAATATGTTCTACCTTTCACCAGGACGTGATGTGCAGGGAGTTTCATTAAAATGGTTGAGTTGTTATTGGAGATAATCACCGAAGGAATGTATCAGAAAAGTCAAGAAAGTCTGAATCATTTTTTGTGCTGTTGTTTTAGGGAAGAGGTTTTGGATGCTGATAGGGAAGTTACTCTAGCTATAGGGCAAATTTAATTGCATTTTTAGAAACTTCTTTTAATCCTATAATAACAAAAATTAAATCAGCGCTGACATTTTTTGTTGCCAGAAGAAGGTAGTAAAAGGGTAAAGAAATAATTGTTAGTTCTGAGAATATAATTAGCAACTTTAATGCTTTAATCTAAAAAATGCATATTTTGAGCCTGGGTGAATGATTAAAGAAAAGATATTGAAAGTCTTTGAAATTTCTAACTGTGTTTGTTTTTAATTGTGAATTATGATCACTATAATTAGCTCATTTAGTGCATTTATAACATAAACAAATATGATTTTCTACTAGTTCAGGGATACTACAGGGCAAATAAGATTGACACTCTGACCTCCAGTTATTAAGCCTTTCTTATAATTTCAGGCAGAAGTATTCTTTGATTTGGAGGGAGGTAGGGAAGTTAAAGACACCAGGATCAATCACTGGGAGACAAGATTGGGATGTGTTATGAGATTTGTTCCAAAGGGATGATCAGGATCTTCCCATGAGTGGCCTGGCCTCCCCCTAGCCCAGCCAGAGAGGCCTGTGTTTCCAGACCCCCTCCCCACCGGGATGGAGCCTGAGGCTGGGTCTGGGTTAGAAGCACAGGAAGAAGTAGCAGACTACAGATAAAGGAGAGCTATCTGGTGCTGAGTGTCTGTGAAGGCAGAACCTGACTTCCCCTGCTTTTCCTTGACAAAAACCAGGAAACCTTATTACTATGCAGTAGAAAAGGGAAAAGCGGGGAAAAAAACCCAGAGGGATCTGGGGAATGAATTTTTGGGGGTCTTATTTCTCTCAGAGGTACACATTAAAATTCTCTCTTTCATTCATTAATGTGAATACAAGCTGCCTGAGAAAATAGCTGGTGGGACCTCCCTTAATGAATAGTGGGGTTTTTCTATGCTCTAGAGGCTTAAAATTGGGTTTCATCCCACAGAGGATTTCTCTGGGGTTTTTTTCCCTTCTTCTCTCTTCTTAACACTGCATGTTTGGTTATATTTCTAGGACTCACCTAGGTGGTGACCTGCCACATCAAGTTCTAATCGCTCATATGATTAGATTGGGCCACCCACAGGTAGGCAGGAAGGGCTGGTGTCAGAGACTCCCAGAAGTTCAGGAACTTTTCCAACATTATTTGAAAGTTTCTGCCCTGTCAATCACAAGCAATCAAACTTGTTATTGTGAAGTTCCTCATGCTGGCTTGGTTTAGAATAGGTTAGGTATGAATATAAAAATCTTTACTTTTGCTTTCAGGGTTTTTACTTTGGTTTCAGATGAAATTAACCCTTTTTGGCATTTCATGGTTTTTCCTCTTTACGATTCTGGTCTTAACCTACTTCTTTTTCTCCCATATCTTCTGGATGTCATGCTCAACTGTTCCATTCTATGACATGCATGCCCTCCTCCAACAATTATTGTCTATATCATCTATTTGGGCTGTTTTTCATGAACTACCTTATGTTGTCAGGTATTAGCCAGTGTACACTTCTAAGTTTCCTAAAGAAACATACTGCTTTCCACTTGTTTATGTCTCCAGGGTCCAGCAAATTAGAGCATGCTCAATTAGAGCATGAGAATAATGCTCTTTTATTCATGAGAATAAGGGTCATTGACATGAAGCTATGTCTTTACCAGTTCTTGCCTCACTTCCACCAGAGGGAAGCTGGAATGACCTTGAGCCCTGAGTCATAATTCCAAAACTTTGCCCCATTTTTCTGGGACCGATAGAGAAAGTGCCTCTGGAATGAGTTCTACTAATCTAGACAAGATTGTGATAAGATAAGAATGCCATGTGTGTTGGGCCATTCTTGTGTTACCATAAATAAATATCTGCGACTGCATAATTTATAAAGGAAAGAGGTTTAATTGGCTCATGGTTCTGCAGGCTCTACAAGCATGGCACTGGCAACTGCTCGCCTTCTTGGGAGACCACAGGAAGCCTCCCTAATGGATGGCAAGGCAGAGGCAGGCACAATGCATGGTAAAAGCAGGAAAAAAAGAGAGAGCGAGAAGTATCACACACTTTTAAATAACCAGATCTTGCGTGAACTCACTCATCACCAAGGGGATTGTGTCAAGCTATTCATGAGGGATATGCCTCCATGATCTAATCCTCTGCCACCAGCTCCCCACCTCCATTATTGAGATAGTAATTCAACATGAGATTTGGTGGGGATGTAAACTGTATTATTGAGATACACCTACTCAGGTAATTTAAGGGTGAGGTGACACTGTGATAGCAAGTTCCAGAGGAGTTTGTGATCGGCCCGAAAAGATGACACCAAGCCCCAGGCTGGAACACAGAGACACTCAACAGTGGACAGTTACTCTGTTCCACACCAGTTGAGAAACAAGAAGCTGTTTTTCTGTCAGGGAAGGCATTTGAAAGTCCAGTTTAAATGATGCTTTTCCTTTTGTTACTCCTTAAGAGTTCCTTTAACTTGTGGCATTTGCTTCACTTTTATTGTACCCTATATATTTTAAAAACAAACAAATAAAAAAAACAGTGTATCGTATTATTTAGAACAGGATTAATTAGCAAGGCGTATATAGACAAAGGTAGAATGGTATTAAGGGCTTAAGAAAAGTTGGGGGGACAAGTAATAAACATTGAAAAGCAATGACACAGTTACCTAAAGCTCCAGAAGCAGTGTTGGATCACACGCTATTCATTTGTCTAATATTTATTGAGTGTCTACTCTGTCAGGTATTATGCTAGACACTGTTTTATCTGTTCATTGTTTAATATTGTAAAACCACTTCGTATATTTTATAAATCAATGAAATTTATAGTCTCATACTTTATCCAAATATTGGGCCATTTAAAAATTCTACGGCATATTTATAATCATGATATTCTGGATGTCACACTATTGATAGAGAGCTACTTTGTCAGTAATTGTCTACCAATTTGCCAGTAGGCTTCTAAAAGGCAGATAATTTTTCTCAGTGGGAACCAAGGAGAATTTGGCGACAGGAATGCCAACAAGCAACTTTTTAAAAAATTTAGCTATTAAAGGTCTACCTTTAGCACCATATGTTCCATTTTGTATCTTAAGGAAACATTGCACAGCTTGAAATTTAGCACACATGGTGTAAGGAGTTAATATTGCACAGCCAAAGTGAGCAAACTAATAAAGGAAAGGCGGTGCTTTCTCTGTAGGATCAGATCTGTTACCTGTTATTTGGTTCTGCTGCTGAAGGAGAAAAATAAGTCTTGGATATTACAGCTGTCACTGTGACATCTGTTGTTTCAGGATCCGTGACTGCTTCAGTCACCACCTGACCCAGATCATCACCATAACATTCTGTCCACTATTAAACTGTGAAAGGCCCTCGCCCTCCAGGTGGTACTTCAAGGTTGACATACCAAGGTGTTTGTCTCTGTCCCCCTGACTGCCTCTCAACTGAAAAATACAGCCTCACTTTGTGCAGAATTGATGGCAAACCAAGTCTCCCAGGGTTCAAGGGGAGCAGCTGAGAGTCAGAGTTCCTGAGGCGTAGCCCCACTCCGCTTTTAATCACTTGTCACAACTACCGGCGGGCCTAAGAGCCTTCAGAGGTGTCGCTTTTGTTCTTTGGTGGTGGTGGCTATCTTTTTCTTTTGAACAGATGACTCCAGCAATTCAAACAACAATGAAAGCACGCATATGTATCCACACTCACAAATCAGATACCTGAGAGGTTATTAGTCCTCCCCAACATACGAAGAATATTTTACTTTTGGAAGATCCTCTAAATTGAGCCCCATCTGTGGTTTTCTGTGTTTGATTCAGAACACCGATGACTTAGACTGGCTACTGAAAATGTAGGTGAAAAGTTGATACATCACTAAGTAAGAGTGTATCATGTGTGTTAACAAAATCAGGCCAGCCTATACGTTTACAAAAATGGAATGAATATGTAAAGAAAGGCCCATCTCTGCTGCAATGAGTCCTCCTTCCAAGGACTCATTCATTCATTTGTCCATTCTGTCATTCAGAACCTGTTTACTGAGACTCTATAATGTACCAGGCACTGTGCTGGGGACGGGATAGAATGGGAGAAGAGAGACACATTCTCTTCGCTCATGAAGTTAATATGACAAGAAAAATCAAGATCCACAACCATATTTGTGGCACAGATTTTTCCCATTTAAATGAAAGACAGAAAATTTAACCACTGCTGGCCACCTAGCTATTTGATAGTCAGCAAGAAGCAACTTGCTTTCATTATAACATGAACTCACAAAAGAAAACAAGAGCCACAAGCTGCTCCTTGCATGGTATGCCTAAATTCACTTCCTTTACTTCCATTTCCCAAAAAATTTCTGTAATACTCTAGTCCTAATTCTGACACTGGTTAAATGTATGATCTTATACAAGTCAATTATTCTCTCTAATCCTTGATTTCTTCACATGTAAAATTCCTTTAGTTGATAGAAAAGATATATACTTTTCTCAATTTAAAGACAATTATTTTTAGAGTAGTTTTAGATTCATGGCAAAATTGAAAGGAATATACAGAGATTTCCCATACACCCCTGCCTTCACACATGCCTAGCCTCCTCATTTTCAACATTCTCCACCAGAATGGTATTTTATGACAACTGATGAACCTATATTGATACATCATTACCACCCAAAGCCCACATTTTACATTCAGATTCACTCTTGGGGTCGTACATTCTGCAGATGTGGATAAACGTATAATGACAGCTACCACTGTTGGAGTATCATACAGAGTTGCCCTGAAAACCCTCTGTGCTCCACGTATTTCTCCCTCCCTCCCTCAACCCCTGGTAATCATTGACCTTTTTACTCTCTCCATAGTTTTACTTTTTCCAGAGTGTCATATATTTGGATTCATACAATATGTCACCTTTTCAGACTGGTTTCTTTCCTTTAGTAATAGGCATTTAAGTTCCCTCCACTCTTCTTCATGGTGAGATCTTTCTTAAGATGAAAACATATTATCTTCAGACAAGTATAATTCTTATTTAGCTCACTGTCTTCAAAGTGCCTCAGGACATTTGCAGTTGCGTGGCCTAGGCATTATGGCTCAGCAGGCAGGACAAATGGGAAGAAGACAAGGTCTGTACCACCCAAGCAGTCTCAGAGTCATGAGTTCTCTACTCACCTGGAAATCCCCTGTAGCCTGTGCCTGAACAAAGACATATTATCTGGGCCTGGCAGTGTTTACCCAGCTCAGAACACAGCAGAAATCTTGGCTAATAAGATGGTTTGAGGCTGCGCTTTGTGGCATCTACAGTTGCTTTATGGCTTTGGTTTTGTAGCGCTGGCTCTTTTTTTTTCTTTTTCTTTTCTCTTCTTTCTTTTTCTGGTTGGCACAGTGCCTGCATATTTAGGTAGTTGCTGCCAGGTGGGTGTTGGCATCTTGTATAATGGGTATACTGGTTATAATGGCATGTACCCAGACATGTATAACTGAGAGGGAGGAAGGATGTGCTGAAATTTAAGCCTCATATTTTATGCTTCCTTTACAACAAAAACGAGTCCAATTATTTAAGTACTAATTATCAATGGTTGTATAATAACCGAAAAAAAATAGAATGCGGTAGAAAATTGAAAAAAAATACAGGCGCCTAAGAGCCTATGAATACTTTTCCCAGTAAATCTGAATTTCCACCCTCTGCTGTAGTTATTCTTGGCTCTTTTTTTGCATGAACTTTCTTTCACAAACAACTAATATGCTGAGGTCTTTGCTGAGCAGATTGAGTATTTTGAGAAATATGATCTCAAAAAGGTCCACTTTAGAAGAACAGGCTTCTGAAGTAGCAGGGCTATGAGCATAACTTGAATCTGGTCATGGGTTAGAATATTTTTAACTATAGAATACCCTAGGAGTTTTATTTTTCTAAGGGCAGATATTTGGAAATGAGATCCCCAAAGTCCATTTGCTTACTGTCCCTCCATCTCATTGTTCATTCTCTAAAACTTTCAGCCACTTTCACCCTATAAATGCGGAAAGACATATTCCTTTACACTGATAGAGACTTTAAAGATCATGTTAGTGGACAATAAAAAATCTTTTCTAGGGAAACAATTATGGAAATATTTATAATACCTTTTGGGGGTGGGGCAGGGTGACTGAAAGGAAGAAACATATGTTTTTGGAACTTAATACACATTTTAAAGTTTGCACTTAAAAGCTACGCCCAGAGCTCTTGATTATCTCAAGGTGAAGACAGTGTTGAATTACCTACTTATGGTGACAGCTTGTCAGACTGAACATGTTGCAGAAGGATTGGGGGAGTCCCGGCAAGCCCCACCTGCCCTGAAGGAATAAGATGGAGGTGAGTGAAGCTGGAAACGGGTGCCATGCCTTAATCACAACCCCAATGACAGAATGTGAATGGATTTCCTTTTGTCTCCTGGGGTAGGAGCCTCTCTTCTCTGTGGTGATTTCCACGTGTCTATTGGCACCTCTGTGAACATGCATGAAGAAAACAGGCATCCTAAAAGATGAGGACTTTATGCTCTAAGAGTAAACATTAGAAAGTATCACGTTCCTCTCGCTGGAGACCACAAGGGTGTGTTGTTACAAGACAGGCACCTGGGTTTACTCAGATCATGTAGGACATGCGAGGTTTCAGAGCAGATGCAGTGGGTAGGAAAATGGTAGTGCTGAGATGCAGATACACCCACGCTTACACAGGGAAGGATGGAGTCAGTGCAACTCCTTAAAGAATTAGACATTTTGAGAGTCAGAGGCTACACTGCTTAACTTGGTAACCAGAGTGACCAGGGAGCATGCGAAGTGTGGCTGGTCCAAATTAAGATGCGCTGGAAGTATAAAATACAAAATGAACTTCAAAGACTTTATATGACAAAAAATGAAAGATACCTCATTTGTAAATTTTTGTGATGTCTATATGTTAAATACTTTTGTGTGTTGGGTTATGTAGCATATTAAAATTAATTTCACCCATGTCTTTTTATGTTTTTTTTTAAATATGGCCATTAGGAAACGTAAAATTACATGATGTGGTTTGCATTTGTGATGTGCATTATATTTCTGTTGGGACCCTGGCCTAGGGTATGTTCACATAAGGAAGCCCTATGTACCTGAATGTGGGATAATTCAATATAATGTTGGGTTAAGGATATAAAAGCCTATAATTCTACAATAAATTCTGTAGAGCTGTTATAATACAGCTTATTATTACCCAGAGCTGGCTACCCCATAGGTCAAGAAGCAAGTCCTAAACCTTGGTAAAACTCTTCAACAAATGCTCACTTATTATATTGGCTTGGAATAGAGGCATCATATACCTACCAACATGAAAGAAGGAAAGGAAGATGTGTGAAGGAACAAGGTTAAGGTTGGGGAATAAAGACAATTCATTCAATATATAAAAGTACTTTTCAGCAACTCCCACATTAAGAGAAATTCAGAAACAATTAAAGGATTTTGAAGCCCCTGAGGACTCACTGTAAGAAAGCTTATTGTCTTAAAGAAAGCCCCCAGAGAATCAAAGAAATATGTGCATTCATGGGATTTTGCTGTGTGAGGACTGTGCTGTGTTCTAGGTAACTTCCAACATGCAAAGCATTTTTATGTGTTTTATTTTCAAGGGGTTCTATATGAATGGGCCTTTGAAGGAAAAAAAATTTATTTCCATGTGAAGCCACCTCAAAGACTCCCCCATTTTAACCCTTCATGAAATGAGGCGCGCCTTCTTGGAAGACTGTTGTATCACCCAATCCTCAACGCTCATTGCTCCTGAGACGTTTTTCAATCCCAGTGTAATTAACTCTATCATGGAGGAAGCTCTAGATGCATGTATTTGCCCCTCTCTGTGATGGAAAATGTATTCCATTTTCAGTTACAGTCAGTAATTAAAATGGCCTAATCGACATTCACTTTGTAACCACAGACTCACCCTCCCTCAACCCCAGAGGTGGGAGAGCTGCCTCGCTTAAACTACGGTGAAGATCTCTGATTGGCTGACAAGTAGTTAGAAAAGGTAAAATAATCTAATCTGGAATATTGCTCTCCTCACCTTTTTTAATAAACATTTTGCCTCACCACAGACCTTAATATAACAGCAGTAAAGGCAGGAGAGGAAATTGGAAACATGGCCAGGAGTGTGCCTTATGGTTCATAACAGCCCCAAATTGTGACTGTTTATTAAAACTAACACCCTTTTGTGAGGGTGTGGATCAAAATATCCAGTGGTTTCTCTTCTTTGATTCTCCTTTTCTTTTTTTATGGCACTGAGTTTAAGTTTCAGTTTTAGGTTTTAATTAAGTTTCTGAAATTGTTTTAGATGAAAATATTGATATAAAGAAAGCACCTTGCCCTTAATTCGGCCGCATCAAGTATTTCCATCATCTTTCAGTCAGTAGAAGATGTGCATGGGAGGATTGCCTCTTGGGCCGCTGGGGCAGGAAAGAGTTAAGGCAGGTGAAGGAAGGGAAGACTGAGGTGGCCAGAGAACTGCCTCACAAAATACAATTAAGGGCCTTTCCCAGGCCTGGGGCTCTCTGGAGCTGCCAGGGGAAAGGAGGACAGAGTACAATGTTCTCCTTGTCCACATACCTCCCTTTTGTTTCAGCAGCACTTTGGCTCCCACGCATGCAAAAGTTTGAATTTCCTGTTGGCTCTGAGGTGAGATTTATAACATTTATTAAGGTTGCTATTCATTGTGAGTTTACTGGGCAATAAGCCTAAGAGCTTATAGGGGCTTAATTACATATGTTTATGGGGGGTTGCAAAGCTCCCCACAGTGTCACTGTCAGCCAGGTTGGCCAAATGTGGACTTCTTGGTGTGTCCAGGGAGGGTGTCCCAGTCCAATGGGAAGATCAGGGGATGGCTGAAAGTCTAAGAAGGAGACAGTGCTGTGATGTATTAGATTGGTTCTCTGCTTGGGCTGTTTTCATCTACTGTACTTCCCTCCAGTTCACCTACCTCATTCTGGCCATGTATGAAGGTAAATTTGGATCTTTTGTTTTCTCCTGAAAGAAAGGAGAAATAATTTGAAGTAATAGGTGTGTGTGGTGGTGGGGAGGGGGAGAGGGGTAGCAGGTAGCATTGGCAGAAATGGAGGTAAACACGTGTTACGAACATAATAACAGTTAAATAAACATTTTCTCATACACTGTCACATGTAATCTTCACAACAGCCCCAGTAAAGCAGACACTGTTCTTCTCATTTTACAAATGAGGAAATTGAGGCTGAGAGAAATAGAATAACTTGCTGAAATTAAAATAGCTAACAAATGGAAGAGCTGGGATTTAAATTTTGTGTGTGTGTGGCTAGAGTTTGTCCTAGTTCATAGCTCCACACTATAATGACCCAGGCTTTACAGCTAATTGCCACTTGCTCAACTAAGCACTTGGTTCAATTGTGTCATTATGACATTAGACGACACTGGAAAGTAAAGAGGTAAGTTTTTTTTTGTTTTGTTTTGTTTTGTTTTAGATTGTGAGCTTTCTTTGTCACAGAAAGGTAGCTTTCCCACAATGATCTTATCCCTTGGCTTCAGCCAACCCAGGAAGTCTTCCAAGATGGGGTGGGTAAGAGCAGAGAAAAGCCAACTGGGCAATGCTCTGAGCTGACAAGGTTCAGGATATGCTCACCTACAATATAACACCTTAACATATTGAATACTGTAAGAACAAATTTGAGAAATGGTGGGTACAGGAAGGACTCTATGACTGTATTAGCCTGTTTTCACACTGCTGTGAAGAAATACCCAAGGCTTGGTAATTTATAAAGAAAAAGAGTTTTAATGGACTCACAGTTCTACATGTCTGGGGAGGTCTCATGATCATGGTGGAAGGTGAAGGAGGAGCAAAGGAGTGTCTTACACGGTGGCAGGCAAGAGAGCGTGTGCAGGGGAACTGCCATGTATAAAACCATCAGGTCTTGTGAGATTTATTAACTCTCATGAGAATGGCACGGGAACACCTGCCCCCATGATTCAATTACCTCCCACCAGGTTCCTCCCATGACACGTGGGGATTCTGGGAGCTATAATTCAAGATGAGATTTGGGTGGGGACACAGCCAAACCACATCAGTGGCCTTCCCTTGATGCAGGTCATAAGACCTTCATGTGAGAGGAACCCATTCTATACTGGGCTGAAAAGAGCATCCTTATCTCTGAAGTTGGAGGAAGGACAAGAGAAATCTGAAGAAATAAGCTTTGCTAAGTTTCCTTCAGTTTAGTATTCAAAACTCATATCCTTTGTCCTATGACCTTTTTCCACAACTCTCAGCTCCTCATCAGACTTATTATAAAAACACTTGGGTTTAACTGTTTCTTCTGGTCTTCATTTCCTTATGAAGTCTCCTGTGTCACATAAAACTTATATTGAACAAATGTATATGTGTTTCTTTTGTTAATCTGTTTTATAACTGAGAACCTAGAAGGGTAGAAGAAAAGGTATTTTTCCTCTCCTACAGGGCCACTCAGGGAAAAGGGTCAGATATCTTGCAGTCCCTAAGAGGGGTAGCTACTGAATCAGCTCTAAATTTGATGACAGAGGTGGAGAGAGAGAGAGAGAGAGAGGAGTCGTATAGCCCATTTCATTATTTCATGCATATATTTATTTAACAAACATTCGCTAAGCACCTTCTATATACTAGGCGCTGTGGTAGCATTGGGCATGCTAGACACTTCAGCACTCTACCTGGTCCCCCTGCTGTGCGGAGGTGGCCAGGAAGCTGCCTGCCCTATGGCTTACTTGTCTTTTAAAGGCTTCCTCCGGTCATCGCAAGTTCTGCCACTATGGCAAATTTCCCAGACTATTTTATAGAGATAGTCTTACCACAGGGAAGAAAAATAAAAAGGAAGCAAAAAAGCTGATGAACAGACAGTGTACTCTTCATGTGAAATAAATAAATATCTCTACATACATATATGCCTGTACGCATATATAAATATGCATACATAGTATACTCTTCATAAAAAATAGACAAATATGTATACATACACATGCGTGTATACAGGTTAGTCTGATGTCAGTCTGATGGTCCAGTCCAAACTGTCATTACAAATTTACAATTGGACTTCTAACAGGCAAAGTGCATACTGGCACAGAGGACTAAGCCATTGAGCCATCATTGTTGGAAATGTATTGTTCAGGACGTTTGCTAATTTATTGATGCAGCAGCAGAGTTAGAATCAGATTCACACAAGGAATAAATTGGAATATTTTGGTGCATTTATTAAAAAAAAAACCCCACTTTAAGCCTATGTATTAAAAATGACAAAGTCTTAAATAGGGGTCTCTTTTTCTAAACAAAAGATATGCAAATTGCAATTCAAGATTTATATTATGATAAAAACTGAAATACAAAAGAGTCATTATCCTGCAAAATGTAAAAGTACATTGCTTCATGAGTCTATAATGATATAATGGGATGTTGATGTAGTAAGAGGTGTCAGAAGGGAGACAATGACCTTAAAATTTTAAGTCAGAAACATTAGAATTGAACAGTAAGTACATACCTACCCACCTAACTACCCATCTATCTATTGAATAGTGCCCTTTTTGAAAATTTGAGATGAGGAATAATCTATTTTTGTCTTCTAAAGTTGTAGCCATAATCGGATGGAGGAGGGGTTGGGGAATTACTTTTAACATAACCATTTCTACTCTGAAATTGGATAAAAATTTACCTTGAATTTTAGATTTATAGGCCCGTTTCTCGTAAAAATCAGTGGTGCGTCAGGAAGCCTGGAGACCATTCCTGGCCTAGCCATAGGGCAGGTGCCTAAACATCAAATGTCAGTGACTCCAATGCTCCCTGCATAAGAATGACTTGCCCTTAGTTTGCAGGGCCTCCCACTGTTTAGATGATCAGAGTCATTTCCAGTGGGTCATTGTGTTTCCCTGAAGGAGGGTGTGTCAACTTAAAAAGACTGTATTAGAACGGCATAGATCTATTCTATCATATCGCAGAGAAACTGCAGCAAACAGATATTTCACTGTGGTTCCAACGGAGACACAGTTTAAGTAATCAAGTGATACACCACATGTGAAGCAGATGTACAGGATTGTTGTCTCTACTAAACAGAGCAGAATGTCTGCTTTAGCTTTATTTGGCAGAAATTTATATACTTGCTTCATGATTTGATCTTAACTTAAACAAAAGACGTTGGTCTCAGCCACCACTGAATTCAGGGCAATAGCTCTGTCTAATTTCTGAAAGGCAGCAGAATTGTGACACTTTGAAAATCAGATGGTTGCACAGTGTGGAAGTATCTTAAATGTTTATTTATTGTTTTAGTGAGCCAAACCCCCTCATTTTTTTTGTTTCTGAGTGCGTAATTGATTGCACTGAAAGTTGTAGGCAGAAGGATCTGACTTTTATACAAATGTCAGAACCTTTGCAAAGCAATTCCAAGAACTTCAGAACAAACCCCAGAAAGCCAGGGACTCCAAATAAGGCCTAAGAAAATACTCTCAGACCAAACTCCTGATGATTTTCCAGTTCAGAACATGGCTGAGGATCTTCTGTCAGGGCGAGCTCATGGTTTATGATTTTGGAGGGCTGTGCGATGCTCCTTTCTATTTCATCTTGACTTAATGTCATTAGTCTTCCCTCACAGAAACCTGAGCGTTCATTCTCTAATCTAGATGATACGCTGACAGCATTTCCCCTGATCGAGTCTTTACCATTTATGTCTCTGCCTCTGTTAATCATTTTCAGAAATGAGATTTATAGTAAAAAGGATTAAATCAATTCTGACTACCTCCAAATTTCTAGGATTTCAGGGATTCTTGATGAACACAGAAACCATGGTCCCTTGGAGAGGCTTTACTAAGAAGATCTTTCTTGCCTTTGTGAGCCGGCCTTTCAGAGCTCTGTGGATCATAGCAAGTCAACTTCTCTATGTTTTGTTTGGCAACCACACCACAGAGGCTCCCCTCTGAGGAACTCAAGCTGTTTTTGATTGGAAATAGATTAGTGAGCTATCAATTTTCTTCTCCTTTATTCTCCATCTTTCCTTCTTTCTCTTCTTCCTAGTCCTAAGATGAGTACCCTTAGGAGCGGTGTCAGCCTATTTCAATTAAGTGTTTATCTTTTAAGTTTCTCATCACGGGGTAAATTATGACATTTTCAGAAGCCAGGGTTGAAGAGAAAAATTGTACCCATCCTAACTAAATCACAGCTTATAGCTTATTTTCTTCCTTTCTAATTTCTCTAATCTTCAACTTACTTCAAATAACATCACTACTATGCATCAGGCTTTGTGCAAGGCAAGGAGCTTTCACAGATAAAAGCTTTCACTTTTCTTCTCTTTCTTCTTTCCTCATTCCTTCCTTTTTATTTTTCAGATACACTCGATTTTTCTTCACTGAACACCTTTTCACATCCTCCCTGAAAAACTTTGGCTCTGCTCCTCTTATGCTCACTGGAACATACGTACGATCATAGCATTCCCTGACTTTCCCCCACCCCTTTCTGAAATGCTGCCTTTCTCATGAGGTGTGTTGTCTCAGCAAAATGACAGTGATCACATTGACCTATCCTTGATCATGTGTCTAGGTGATCAGATTCTGTGCCTTTAAGTTCAACGGAACCACTTCCCCACTGATGGTCGTCCTAAACTATCTGCTCCTGTGTCATTCCATTTGCTGTCTGCTCCCGTCTAGAGTAGCTCTGCATCATAACCTCTTTGGTTTGTTTTCCTATGTCTGTCCCTGTTCTCAGATCCTTGGTCTAGGTAGACATTTTGACTTCCCTAGCTCTTATCCTTATAACTACATAGGTTCCAGGTCCTAGAACAAAACCTGCAAATCTACTGGACTCTCCATTTTTTGGGGACACTCTAGGCAACTATCAGAAATACAATCCACTGATACCCACAGAGTCTTTCCCTAGTATCATCCTACTTCATTACTGTAGGGCTTGCCACAGTCCGCTGGTTTGGCGAGGAGAGAGTAGGTAATGTACTACACGTTTTTGCCTCAATTCAGAATGTCTTATTTTCATCACCGTGAGCTGGGTCGTGGGTCTGAATGCTCTAAAGTCACTTTGCCATCTCTGTAATCTCCAGTGAAGGCTAAGTATTTGTACATAAAGAGTTTGCATACTCTACACACAACGATTTCAGCGTCCTCCAGATCCATGGCTATGGACGCCTGTGCTGCTGCTCTGTGGTTAGCATGCTTGGAGATAGTAGACGCATCCTTCAATTTGGACTGATACAGTATGGCGACCTGCAGGCTCCCGGCTCTTCTGTCACCATGCCCGCTGCTAGTGTCCAGGGACTAGGTAAGAGCCAGAGCTTTACTCATACAAGAAAAGCGGATTTGGACAACACTTTACTATATGAAAGGTTAAAAAGGAATTTCAGACATAATAGCCAGGCTACCTTATCATCTGGTTAGTTGATAAAGAGGGATTTAGCAAGTAGGAGGAGACTGACAAATATTACTAACTTATAGTTTCAGGGGTTCCATGAATCAAATAATGCCCCTGGGATGCTCAGTATTATCCATATGCACAGTAAGCGCCTGCTGTATGCACAGGACACGCTACAATCCACTGAAGATGCAAAGTGTTATAAAAGATGCCAAATGCTGTAAAAGACAGCTGTTTCTTACTGGGGGATTTGGATGAGTCCAAAGAGAACACTATAGACTTAAAGGATAGAAACTATCATAAAACAGTTGTTTGGACAATAAATACTAATAGTGTTTCAAAGAGGGTATAATGACTGTAACTGAGACAGTCAAAGCGGAACTTTCCTGGCGGTCACAGCAAACTTCATGAATATGAGACCTGTGTAGTCCCAAGGAACTTCAAACTTGTTTGAATTCTCTGCTGATGCCATTTTGAAATTCTTAATAATTTAATCTTTGAATTTGTGTTTTATAAGCAAAATCCAAAGGGGGCACACACATGAACAGACAAAACATGCACAACATGTGTGTCAATCTCTCCTTGCTGCTCTATTTGCATGTAGTATTCACAATGCCCTGGGAGCCTACAGTTCTGGTGGACCTACATGGGGTGGGAGTAAAGGAAGATGCAAAGCAAGAACAAAGTTAAACGTGTTGCATCTGTGACAGTTAATTTGGGAAGGAAGGGGTGGGATGGGGGACACTGACACACCCTAGAGGCCATGCTTTTCATTCCAGCAGAATTCTGGTCAGCTTCAGAAACAGACCACAGAAAGAAGGCATGGAGTTCTAAGAAACACAAACAATTAAGGAAGTCTTTCGGATTCTTGCTACCCATGTCAGTTCTGTGTGTTAATCACTTACGCTGGAAGCAACAATGTGAAATGAAAGGCGATGATAGGCCAATCCATAGTTCCTTTTCCTTTTAGTCCATCCTTATTCACTAGTAAGCCGTAAGTGTAGTGTTAGTAGAACGTACACGGGAAATAATGACAGTTGCGTTTGTTTTGCGTTTATTTTTTGTTACTTAGAATAACATTAAACAGAAAATAAAAAACATCATGACAATTCAAAAGAGAGACCAGAGAAGAAAGGAAAGCATTTTATAATTTAGTATATTTAGCAGCACTTGTTTCCTGCATTTCAAAAAGAGACTCCAAATTTTCACTTTGCACTGGGCCCCACAGGTTAAAGCACTGCCTAAGGATCTTGATGGAAAGAGGGAAACTTGAGAAGCCAAGATCCTCTGTTGGAAGTAATATCTTTGTGACCTAAAACGAGTTTCCCTGATTTGGTCTATGGGTATCAAAATAGAAATGTGAATACTCAAAAATACTTGTTCAATACCACCATGTATCAATTTTCTTCTATTGATTCTAATTTTAGAAAGCTGAACCTATCCCAAATGTTTGATAAATTCTCAAGTTTCTTCTCTTCTTGTTACTCTATGTTCTCTAATTTTTTATATATTCAGCTCTTAGATCTTCATCTGTAATTGACTTTGGGGTAAAGTGTAGGACAAGGAAAATGGAGTGTTTTCAATTTGCAAAACAGTCCTTTAAGACCTTAGTTGTCTGCTGAACCATGTTAAGACTCCTGATTTTTATTTGTAAACTCCTTATAAACATTTCGATTTCTCTCCATTTCCATCCTTTTGCTGTCCACAGCCCTGAACACTGATTGTGTTCTACCACACTTCTACCTGGGTTTTCAATTCCAACCCAGTAACCACCTCAATATCTCCTTTATGGAATTTCTCTCTTCTGCTCCTGAGACACATACATCAACCTTTCTGCCTGGGATAATCTCAAACAATCTGATCACTCCTATTTCTCTCTTACTGAATTAAGAAAAACAGAGATTCTTCAGTCTTACTCCAGTTTACCTTAACTACAGATGCACCAAAAAGAAATGAAAGTGCTTTATAACTACGAAACACAATGCAAATATAGTCCAGAACATTAATGTCATTTTAACAATGTTACAGTTACTCTTTGCTTAGGGCTTACTCTATGCCAGACAGTGTTCTAATCTTTTATATATATTAATTCATTTATATTCTCACAATGACCTTTTTAAGGAGTTACTGGTATTTCTCACTTACAGATAAAACAGGCACAGAGAAGTTAAGTAACTTTTCAAACAGCTAATAAGTAGTGGAGTTGGAATTCCAATTCAGCAATACCCTTGTTTTGCCTTCCTAAGGAGAGGTGTTAAAAAGTATCATAATCTCATTCATAGCTTAGTATGCAATAAGACTGATTAAGTTAACATGCATTTACAAAGGCTCCACTTCCATATTCCCAAGAGGAACAGGGAAGCAGAACTGAATAATCTTTACAGCAGGAATTGCCGGCCAGAGAAGTCCATCCACTCTTTGACTCTATGATTTTGTCTTGTTTCATTTGTTTTTTAATTTTAGAGAACAGGCTTCTCGGGGAAGTCAGATTTTACTTTGATTTTCCACCCGAGACTGGAGAGTGGAGAGCCCACATGCCTTTGCTGTCTCCCACAGATGCTTATTCTAGCTGTGTGACCACCAGCCTACATGACTGCACTGCAATCCACTTGGAACTTCCTAGCACGACCACCCAGAAGCTGCAGCTGCTGCAGACTATGCGGCCTCCTGGCCTGTTTACATGAGAATGTGAGCCTAAGGAAGTGGACAGTACCTGCTTTCTGCTGTCAGCCAAAGCCTCCATTCCCCTGGAAAGACCCGACGTGTAATCTAGAGATATTCATAGGTTTTAGCCCTAACTATTCTCCAGACTTGGAAGCGTTCCCTTCCCAACGTTGGAGCAGCTTCTCCCAGGATGCCTGTCACATGCCCCAGTCCAGCGGAGCCAGCTGTAGCTTTGGAAATGTGGGTCAGACAGACTCCAAATGTGCTGATCCTCAGATAGCCCACTTTGAAAGAGCCATTTTCTCATACAAAGACTTTCCGTTGAATCACATCCTATGCACTATCTCAGGCTTCTCAGAGAGCAACAACACTTAACTTGTAAGAAAGAAAGAGAAAACATGTCCTTAAAACCCTTGCCTGTATCTATTGTGGGCAGCCAAGTTCATGGCTGACCACCACCTCAGGAGGGCATTTGGCAATAGTCACAGCTGAAAGCCTTTCTAGCCAGATGAATAACAGTGTCTGGAAAAGCTGACCTGGGGGCTGAGTGGTGCCTCTGGAAGCAAGTTTTATAGAGCTGTAAGCAATGCCTTTATCATACTCTTTAGGTAACTGATTTATTGCTGAATAGGTTATCTTACCTCTATGTTTTTGTAAATCAAATCCTTTTTAAAACTTTGTTTTAAAACTCTTTAGAGCTCTCACAATTTAAAGAATTTTTGTAACAGATCATTTTATAAAATCATGGGAATAATCATTCCTTCAGACATCTGCTTCCACAGTAAGTTCAGATTTTCAAAGATGAAGTTGCCTTAAATTGAGGGGGACCTGGATTAACAGCTCTGTCCCATCCACTTGTCCTTTTAACTAGGCCACTCCATGCCCTCTGTTGCATGCCACACATAGGCCCCGGGGAGGAGAGAGGAGGAGTAAAGATTAGAGATAAAAGTCACAAGCAGTTGAGGCTTTTTCTCCACTGTTAGGCACAAGGCATTTAATCCCACAACAACCCAACAAGGGAAAAAGGAAATCATAATACATCTTCAGTGCCTCTGAGGAAGGAGATCCGTCCTTGTAGGAGATCAGCATCTCCCTCTCTGGAGTGTCCCCTGCACCTTGAGTCTGTGGCTCCAATCTCACTGTGACTTTTAGGGTCCTGCAGTGGTTTGGCTGTCACACAGCTTACCTCATGGATGACCAGGGTGACCTTGGCACAGCTACCCCTTCTTCACCTCACTGCCCATAGCTGCCAGCTTGTGTGATGAAATTTATCAGGAAAGCTTAAAAAGAAGGCAGAATCCAAGGCAGCAAGTATGAGAAGCTCAAAAAGAAAATAGTATCATAATAAAGTGATATTTGAATAGCTCATTTGTGTCGAGCATTGTATCAGCTGTGTTTCATAAGCATTATTCCCAAGCATCACAAGAATACAATAAGGTAGGAATTATTATTTCCATCTTATGGATGGGAGCATTGAAGCTCAAAGATGTTAAGGTACATGCTGAAGGTCACTCTGTGCACATGAAAGTCTGTCTGCTTTGAAACCTGGCTCTCGTACAGCACTGAGCTCTCTACTTAAAAAAGTGTGGCGGGAGGCGGTACGAGGGAACTGGATTCCTTCTTCCCTCCAGATAGGCAAGGAAATTCACCACTAAACAGCAGGCAGAAAGAGAGGATGTGCAGAACCTCAGTGCAAAGAAGCAGGCCTGAATGTAATACCATTCTCTCTTATCTCTTAATTGAAACCAGGGGTATACATGCCCGCTTTTGTAGCTAACATCAAAACTAGAAATCAACACTGTGCAAATGTATATCTAATGGTATAGCTTGTGGTGGGAGTCCCTTTCCCCAGATCATTTTACAACATAGAAAATATCCGGGAAGAGAAACTTAGAATTGGACACAGAATAAAAACACTTTTTTTTTTTTTGCTATTATGGTAAAGGCCTTTTTAAACTCGAAATTCTGTCTTTGATAAGAGAAAGCTTTTAAGAATGTTTTTTATATAGCATTGTTTTTCTGTATTTATAGTCAATTTCTTCCTTCACTTTGCTTCTCCTATACTACAATGCTAAGTTTCCCTTCGTATTTTCCCAATGGTTAACATTCTGCTTCTGAAAATTATCCATTAAAATTTTATCAATTTTATATTTTGGTGAGACAGCATGAGGAAATGCCATTGTGAAATTAGATTTTTTCTTTGACATCAGGCGCCCAGTCAGCAATCCAATCCCATGTGTTTCTATTGAGACATTAGAGTTTGATATAATTTTGGGCAGAAAACATTTTAAAAATGAAACAATTGAATTTTCTAGATGGTCTTGGGGACCACTTAGCTTAAGAGAATACACTTCCAAATCAAAAGCCTTTCAATCATTTTAAATATTATTTGGATGATATTTGCTCTGTGTGTAGCAGCAGTTTGAATTTGTATTGAATGTTTGACCGGCTCATGCACACATAGATGATGTATGAAATTATTATTTCATATTTTTCTAGTGTTTGCATTGCAAGTGACATCTGGCTGACAGGAACTTGGAGAAATGGGATACGAAGTGAATGCTGCAGTTACCACAAGCATCATATTTATCAAAAGGTTTAAGGTTGGCCTGTCTTTGTTTAACATATGAAACTTGGAACAGTGACGGGAAGCACCATGTTTTGGTGTTGTGTGCATTTTTTAACTGAGCTGTTTAGCAAAAGAGTAGTCAAAGAATAAACACCAATTGTATTACTTGTTCTGCTCATGAACTAAATATTATACATCCTAATTTTAAGAAAACAGATCTAAATTAGATTTAATACAATTTCCATACATTTTGCCTTTATTCAGAGAATTTGCAGATTTCATATTAGAAGAACATGCATATTGAGCACTATTCATCATTACTCAGAAAAGGCGATGTGGGAGGAAAAGAAAGCCTAATCTCATTCTTATTTTATTTTCTAATTTGTAAATCTGCAAAATTGAAGCAAGACATGTGAAAACTTAGTACAATATTTGCAAGCTTTGACTCTGCTGTAATACACACATACAAATATATGCATTTTCCTATTCTCTCTTTCCTTGGAAATCGTAAGGCAAATTATGATTTAAGTCATGAGAAATACCATTCATTTAAGAAAGATTCATGAGCCTACTATGCCTGTGGACTGCCCAGGTGCTGGAGGTATGCAGAGGAATTCAACAATCCCTGCTCTTAATAAACTCAAAGTCAGGTGGGAGGGGAGGTCAATATGAAATAACTAAGCACAATATAAGGCTATAAATACCATGAAAAAATATGGAATCATTGATAGAGGGGAATAAATGGTGAGAGTGGTCCATCTGCCACAGACAGGTAGGGAACAGGAAACGCAACAGAAAAGCCATTGTGAAATCCTCTTAATGTATCCAAGTAGGACTCACTCATTTTTTGAAATAGGAAAATAGAAAGATAGTGAAAAATCATCCCAGCTCTTATCACCTAAAGACAAAGACTCCGAACATTTCCATCCAGTGTTTTCTCAATCATTATTTATTTTTTTGGTTTTGAAAGCATTGTGATAACACTGCAAATATGCTGAATGTATTAAAAAAACTAAGCTGCTTTCAAAGAAAACAATGTCATTATTTAATGCATTTCCATGTTATTTTAAACTGGATATTAATATCCATATAATAATCTGATTGATTGTCAATATTTATATATTAGCCATTACTCTATTAGGATGTTTGCCTTGTTTTCCATCTCCCTCAACCAAGAGTAAATTGGTGGCTTCTAAGAAAAAAGGCATTCAGGAGAAAAGAGAAATCTCCAATGGTGGGATTGCTGGCACCAAAGTAAGACGTGAAAGGGGTAAGTAACATCTTACCCTTTTCAACATTTATTTCAACATTTATTCAGCATCTGCTACTGTGCTATGTAGTTTGCATGTGTTTGTTTATTGCCCCAGGAACCCTGATTCAAGTGTAGTATAGTGAAAATACACTGTGAATTCACCTGGAGTGGAGTTCAACTTTAATTCCCAGCTTTGTCCAGATGTGTGATTTCCAAACATTAGTTAATCTCTCTAACTCTCAGCTTCCTCATTTATGAATTGGGCAATATTATTACTCATTCATTTAGTAATATTAAGCCTATATTATGAATATATGTATATTACATGAAGGGCATCTTGACAGGCAGGAGATGAAAGATGAGTATAACGTGTCTCATGTCTTTGAGGAGCTTACAGCCTCATGGCAGAGTCTTTCATGGGAGCGGCCCTGACAGGTCCCAGGGAGACATATTCTTCCTGGTGAAGTAGCATTTGGTCTGGATCTTAAGTAATAAGGAGCAGGTTTTATCTCATGGTTCTTCAACCAAAATGTTCATCTTCTGCTAATCAATCAATCATATGCCCAGTGTTGTGCATATTTGTTCTGTTCCCTCCTCTGAATAAGCTTACCCACTAGTTTCAGTCCTAATGCCTAAAAGAATGTGGCTTCCAATTTCTAGATTAATACACTAACCTATTTAAGAAGTGATTGTTTCGGTTCAGATGTGATTGATTTCTACCAGCCTTTCTTCCTAAAAGATGTGCCCAGCCTTGTGAACAGAGGGTCCTGTTGCTCAATCAGCAACCATCTTTGGGCAATGTATTTTAAAAACCTCATTACTCTGAATACAACTGTTATTGTTGTAAACCGAAAATAACTAGGTTTCACAAATGGACAATGGTATTAACCAATGTACAGACATACTCTGTAATCAGATTTGAGCTTGCACGTGTTAAGTCCCTCCCTGCTAAAAATTCCTCAATCTAAAATTGAAGCTAGAATACTCAGACCTAATGGCAAGTTTTCAAATGTTCATAATTTAGCAATTTTAAGTGCTTCAGAAACCATGAAAAATGTCATTTGAACCAAAAAGTTAATTTAGCAAATTTCTGTCTTCCTTCTTCTACCGAAATCTTATGCAAAAGTGTATCTGAAGGCTTAACAAAATGGGAAAGTAAATATATTTTCAAATTTCACTGATGAACTACAATTTTAAAATAAAACTATCTACAACTCTTGTTTTCTGTAGTAATTCAATGGTGTATCAGTTAGCTACTGCCATAAAGCTGCTGCATAACAATCTGCTCCAAAATTCAGTGGCTTAAAACAATTCATTTATTTTGCTTTTGAGGGTTGACTTCACTGGGATTTAGGTGGCCTAGGCTAGGATTTAGGTTAGTCTTGGCTCTACCCCATGTGTTAAGACTCATGGACTTGTGGGTTATTTAGACATATCCTTCTTTTAGTGATGGCGGAGTCCCCAAACATTGAGTCCTATCACCCAATTATTTTCAAACCTCTGTTTGCATTGCATTTGCTAACATTGTACAGACCTAAGTATATCATTTAGCCACACCCAGAGTCAGGCTGGATAGGGCACTGCAGAGTGACAGGGCAAAGAGCATATATGTGGGGAGTGGGGAAGAAGAGGGGCTTTAAGGGTCATCTAAATGGCTAAATGGCTGTGGCATTTTACTACAAGGAAGAATGGAGTCTAAATTCGGCAGGTTTTTATTTTTTAATTATCATGTATTTAAAGCCTACTGTATTCCAGGCATTGAATTTTTACTTCATTATCTTTTTGCAATCCTATAAAATATATTTCAACATCTCAATTATGCAGATGAAGAAATGGAAGTTCAGCAATGTTGAGTAACATGTTGAAGCTTTCATGGCTGATCAGTTGCTGCGTCTAATGTTAAATCCTATCTGCGGACTCTGGGCTTTGGCTTCTGTTCTTTCTACTATGTAATGCTGACTCTGTTCAAAATTTCATTGGTAAAATTTAAGAACAAGAAGAAATTTTTAAAATCTCATCCAATCTCCTTATTTTGCAGATGAAACAGCAGAGCCCCAGAGAGATGATTTTTCATATTTTTATCTTACTAATGGATTAATTAAAAAATCTGGTGACTAGAACCGGGATCTCCCAATTCCTCATTTTCTTCATGACTTTGTACATATTTTTGTCATCGATCACACATTTACTGAGTACTTACTATGTGCCAAGCACCGTGTTGATCAAGTCTTTTGTTACTATAATAGTATCTTGAGTATAGAAATGAACAGAAATAGAAGGTCATGTGCGTGCCTACTATGTGTCACAATGGGTGTCTTTGTTTTCTAAAATTTACCAAAATTAAATTCTGAAGTCCTGCATCAATCTATTTCTACCAAAATATAGGACAGATTTTCTCCTTGGCCCCAACCACATTCTACATTTCACAGAGGCCAAGTTGGTCTTGGCGGCTGCAGGAGCTGTGCAGGCAGCCGGAGTCTCACTGCTGCTCCAGGTGGGCATCTAGTTCACTTTGGCAGCTGTGTAACAATGCTGAAATCATACAGCTGCCAGGCCCCACCTGAATAAGAGCTGACCTTAAGATGGATTTTGTAAACATTTAAATAGATCTCTCCTTTTGGAAAGTTTTCAGAGTAAAAAAGAAGAAAACAATAAAATGCCTCCAATTTGCAGGCCCTCCCTCAGAGATCTGCTACACGCAGCCTTCACGCTCTCCCCAGCACTGAATCATTATCCCCAGTGGGTCCTAAAGGCATAAGACTGATGGAAAATAAGTGAAATATGGTTTAGAGTTGCCTGCATGGAATGAAAACTACCCTCTCCATGTTGCTGGGCCCATTGTATTACCTTGGGAGACAAAGGAAGGTGTGGAAGAAATTTGGAGGCAAACCTGGCTGCGTATGAATGGTGTTGGGGCAAATCATTTAGTGTTTCCTTTTTGGGGAAAAAAAAGGCACCACCCAGGCCAGGGCCTGGCACATAGCAGGTGCTCAAGAAATAGTTATTGAATGAATGATGATTGAATTAAACTGTCTCCACTACTTCTATTTCATATCTAGTTATGTTTCACTTGATTTGGGAGAACACCTTTACAGAGACTTTGTACTGCATAGAGGATAATGCTTTGGGCTCTGTGTTTAATCACTCAATCAGTATGTTTGAGTGTTTACTGTGTTCCAGGCATTGAGGCTATGATGGTTTGCAAAACTGTATGTAACTGCTACTTTCATGGAACTTGCACTCCAATGATATAAATCAGACATGGGTTTTGAATCTTTACTCTGTCACAAACTAGCTCTTTAACTGTGGATGGGTTATTAACATCTTTGTGCCTCAGTTTCCTTATATATAAAAACTATAATAATAGTACTTAAGTTTATATACATATATACGAAACAGAATATTGCCTGCTATTTAATAAGCACTGTATAAATGTTTGTGACTATCTCATATATTGCTGGGAGGATTCGATGTGAAAATGTATGTAATGAGCTAAGCATGATGTGGGCACATACGAAGAACCTCTCTATAGGTTATTATTATCCGACTATAGGTAGCCTTAAGCATTATAGCAGTTCTAAAATTGATGTAGAAGAGGTGGGATGTGGTGGGGAGTGGATCAGAGGGAGAGTAATGTTAGGTCTCATGCAACTAAAATCTACTTTCTTAATCTTAGACACCGAAGAGCACATGCATGCACACATAGAAACTGCACATACACTGCGTACCTGCACATCGATTACAGCACTTTTAAGAGCACGTTTATGAGAAGAGGTGCCTGTGTGCCCCTAAATTAAATTTTCCTAAAAGTTGAAGCCTGTTATTGTGGATTCACTCCCATCTTATGGCCACAGTTATTCTATCAGACCCTACTAAAATACAGATAAAGGAAATTTCCCAGAAAGACCAGGAAAAGATGCCATATCAGCTAGAGTGGGAGGGTCTGCTTCTACGCCAATTCAATCTTGAGGGACTCTTTTCCATCCTCAAAATTCATCAGCATCTGTAGAATGATGTATTTTCCTTCACACTTGTGCTCTTTTTGTATATCAAGTGTTTCTTACTCAGTATTGCCCTGTTCCTTTGGATCCAGTGAAACCATTAGAGATCTGCCATTAATCATTCTTAATTTTATTCCCTTCTTTCTTTCCCACTGGACTCCTACTAGAGCCTATCCTTCTGCACATAATCACTCCGACCTGTTATTTCTCCTTCTCTATGGGTTTCTTCCTCCATTTGAATAGCTCACTCATAAACAGCATCATTGAGACTCAAGATAAGTAGATGTACAAGTGCCTCTGTACTTGAAGTTTCCCATCTGGGCAAATCCTCATCCTCTCACTGAAGCATGTCTATGACTTAAGTTTCCACAGCCCTCTTCAGCAGCAGAGGAACGGCTGCTCCCTCCTCCCTTCAATTGCACACCAGCTAATGTGGTACACATGATATCACACTTAAGCCCCCAAATGGCCCCACCCCAGCCTCTCACCCAGCACACGGATGCATTAGCAAAACGGGGAGAAAAGACAATCCAAACATTAGAAGACACATCTAAGGGCCACAACATAAAAGAGCAACTTGAGTAACAGTATAAACAAGAAAAATTATTACTATAAGCAAATTCCAAAAGATTGTTCTCTATTTTCACAAAAACCAGAGGAGGAAAAAAATGGCCTTGTACTGCAGTGGGAGAGAGTTTTGCTAAACATACAGAAGAACCACTTGACAGTGGAGATGAACAAACCCAGAGGCAAGCAACCCCACAAGTTCTTGAAAGCTGCATTATAAAATGAGAAATAACAATTTATTTTGAATGGTAGAGAAAGACTTTCTGGGAGATGAAGTTGGGAGTGGGGTGGAGTTGGACTAGACAAACACATATAATCTTGGAACTGGAAGGGACGCTCAGGGCCTGCACCATCTGTTTCACAAAAGAGGCACAGGATAAATTTGCCCAGGGTTACAAGGCTAGTTAGTGTTTGATATTCCAGACTTCCTAACACCAAGCCTAGTGCTCTTTTCAGAGCCCCAATTTAACTTAGAAATTGTGTCCCACTTAAGATGATTTTTTTAGAAGGAGGAGAAGAAAGAGGAAGAGGAAGATTGAAACAAACAAACAAAAATGATGGTGGTTGGTTTGCCACTATGGATCCTGGTAAATCCAGGATGTGTAAAAGATAATCTCTCTCCTGTGAAGAAGAAACAGTTAACAGATGACCATTAACCCTGAAGCCTCACACTAAACCAGGGCCTGCAAAGACTTGCCGTTATCTTCACTTTGTTGTTTAAAAGACTGGGTTCCATAGGCAGAGACAGAGCTATGCTGAATAGCGACACTTACCATTTGCTCCTCCAAACACATTCTGTAGGAAGGCGTGGGATTTCACAGCAGTGAGAGCAAAACTATTCACAGCAGTACCATATGCTCCCCACCATCAGGAGCGGCGGTACTGGTCACTGGACTTGGCAGGCAAATCAGCTGAATGGAAATTCTGAAGACCACAGTAGGAGTTTTCTCTTTGTGGGTTTTGGATGGTAAAATCTTCAATCTGTTCCACAGAAATCAGAGTGAAAAATAATTCTACACAAATTGTGAGTGTATGTGTGTGTCTGTGAGGACGCGAATGTGTGTTACTTCTAGAAAAGTTAAGGGGAAGCAAAGGCTTGGTGCTCGTCTTGCACACTGCCTTATAGAGGGAGGAGGTCACACACTGAATGCAAAGAGGTAAAGACTGAGAACACAGAAGATAATTATTTTTAGTATAAATTCCATGTTTTCCATTTTTTACCTCTAAGAAGAAAAGCAAGATTGAGAAGAATTTCCCAAATGCCAAGACCATTTAATAGCAGAATTACAACCGACGATAAATGCAGCACTTTTTAAAGCTTGTCCTTTCTCTGTTATTAACTTTGTTCTTTCAGTTGTGCCAGAGAAAGCACAAGAGATAGAAATTGGCAGAAATATGGGTCTGAAGAACAGAAATTCAACTCAAATGAAAATACCGTAAAAACGTCTAGTATTAAAAAAAAAGTCTTTTGTTTAATAGCAAAACTTTCATCAAGAAAAGTTTTGTTTGAATTAAATGTAAAATTTAGGACAGTCTATTATTTAATCATTACTAATTCTGCACACATGGGGTATTTTCTATTTCCAAAGTGGTCTGCAGTCATTAGTTAACCCACCCAGCATGCTTAGTCTAAATTGTGTATATGTATATAATAGATAAGGAGAGTTGTGGGTGAGATGCAGCGTGGCCCGGCGGGGTGAGTAATGGATGGGTAACTCAGAGCTGGAAGTTCTCATTTTCACCACCTGGTTAGTCTACAGTGGGAGCCAAGCCTGTACCCACAGGACTCTAAGACAAGGACACAACTTGTTTCAAAACTACATACATTTATGATATAAAATATCTTTTCCAACAATGAGGCCCTGAGTTTTCATTTTCTATTAAGTCCCATTGGCATCACGTAGGTCCAGTTTCAATTTTCCCCATAAGTAAAAAACATTTTAAAAGGCCAGTCTTTCTGTAAATATCTGTATTGAGAGGCAGCACAATGCTTAATAAGATACCTGTAGATGCTCACCAAGGTCCTTTTTAACATGTAGAAACTGTGCAGAAAGTTTAAATGCATTAGAATACATCAGTAGTGTAATTTCCTTTTCTCTTATTTTTGGCCATCAATAATACTAGTATATATTGTTATCTGATCTTTGCCAACTTCACTTTTTCTGTTGAAAAGGAGAAGCCTCTAAGCAAGATATTGCTTCTAAGTGTTCTAACGTAATTTTTTCAAACATGAACCAAATGCTGGTGCCCAGGAGAGCTTGTCCACATCATGCCTGGATTCCAATTGCATAGCTTTCCTTTATTTTCATTTGTTTGCTCCTACCCTATCCAGACACGTGAATTTGTGGTTCAGATAATGTATTCCATATGTTTAATTAGCCATTATATGAAATGTGGGAAGGTGGGATTTTTAAAATGCATTCTCTATTCCTCCCAGTTTCCTGACTGTTAACTCACATTCTCTGATGGTGTTTGTTTGTTTGTTTAATTATTTTCACAATAAAGAATCTGTCTCCAGGAAAAGCATCTAATTACTTCAAGTTGTACATTTTCTTTGGATAATAAAAATTTAGTTTGTTCTATAGACAGATACATTAATTCTGCCCTATCTATAACATATGTAGTCATTGCTCAATAAATAAATACTCATAATAAAATATAACTTAAATAGGCTAATATTAAGGAGTTCTCCTTTATAAAATTTCTGGGTTTTTAAAGTGCATTTCAAGGTCTGTAAATTTCCCATTTTTTTTCTAAATAGTTTGCTTGGTGAAATTCTAATTTATTAACATATGTCAAATTTATCTCAAGTATGTCCTACCGATGTCAAAAAAAAAAAAAAAATGACCAGCACTTCATTTGGCACCTATTCAGAAATTCTTAACTCTTGCTAATTGATTAACAGTAATAACAGCCGCTGGAACGCCCGCACCGAGTCCGTGGCCAACCTCAGGGTGATTCACTATGGCGTCACTGGGAGAGATGAAGCCCAGGGCTGCAGTGGTGCCAGTTCATGCCTTTTCAGTGAGAAAGCATTCAGGTTACACAGAGTGTTAATCTGGCCACAAAATGGGAGACGGCTAAGCCTGCCTGGAATGTCTGGCTGCTGGTTGGCAGACGCAGCCCTTTTTTCACCTTGGATCTGCTGGGCTAAGGATGCTTTCATAGTAATTTTCCAATGTCTTCCTTGATCAGTAGACTGCAGCATTTTATCATTTTGCAGATTTTGTTTTCTTCATGGGTTATTACTTCCACTGAACTGCACTTAACATCTATTAGCTTAGGTCTCCAGAAGATCAAAGTCCCTCTGTATCTGATTATTCTGCTCTTTGCAATTTGTGTCTCCCCCTCATCCTACCCCCTCCCCACCAATCCAGGAGCCTTGCACATTTACAGATTTGGTTTCAGTGCTTTCCCCAAATCGTTTATAGATATAAAAGCATCATAAATAGGACGTAGTGTCTCCGGAAAGAAAATAAGAGAGAAAAAAGTAAAGACAGCAATAGTTATTCTTGTATTATTTCTATCTCAAAATGAATATTTTAAAACTCATGTTTAAATATTTTTCTTTTTGAAAGGAGATGGGTGAGGGAGAGACTGAGGAAGAAGTACTAATGTTGTAGAATTATGGTAATGTCATAGAAACAAAATTCCTGTTGAGATTTATTCTCTTTACTAAATCACCCACTGTGCCCCACTCCCATTCTTCCAAGGCCCTGTCCCATCTCCTTATATTTTAGTTTAAAATATTTGCATTGTCTTTTTTAGGAACCAGTCCACAGGGCTAACATACCGTTCGTTGTATGGTTAGCTGTTAAGGTAACCTTAATAAGCAGGTTCTGATGGCAGATTTTATTTCCTTTCTGGACCTTTAGTAAATGATAATTATTGGTCTCACCACTGTGATGTACCAAAGATTCATCATCAAATGTCGACCCTTTCTCAGCAATAGGCCACAGCTGGCCTGATCAGGGCATTTGCACTAGCCCTAAAAAGAATATTTTTAGAAGGTACGTAAGAGGCCCAGTGTACATCTATCAGCAGACTTGAAGTGGGTGCTTGTAAGTTGAGACAGATATTAGAGACTCAAAGTACGTTTGGCAGCTAAAAAGAAAATTAACTCTAAGGAGATTTGAATCTGAAGAGATTATTGAAATAAAGACCCGAAGCTTTTTTTGCAAGGCTACTTCCTTGTCAGAAATACTCAACACTATTCTCTATGGTTAATAAAGAAACCAAAGCAAGAAGGAAGATAGAGAGGGAGTGAGTGAATAAGCCAGAGCAGGACTTCCCAAGCTTGAATCTGTGTGCAGATCACTTAGGAACCTTGTTGAAATGAAGACTATGACCTGGCAGGTCTGGGGTGGGATCTGAGAGTCTAAAATTAAATTGCTCCCCAGTGATTCAGATGCTGCTAAGCCCAGGACCCCATTTCAGTAAAGAGTTAGTGTTTCCTTGTGTTCTCCCACAAATCTGACACTGCAAACTGCCCCCTCACTCCACCTGGCACATCTCAACCCCTTGTGAAACACTGGTCTCTGAAGAAGGGTGATGAGGAGCCCTAGAACGATGGCCCTTAAACTTTGCTACATGCTATAATTCCTTGGGAGATTTGAAAACTCTCAATACTCAGGCCACACCCCATACATCAATCAAATCAGAATCCTTAGGAATGGCACCCAGGAATCAGTGTTTAAAAAAAAATTGTCCACGTGATTCTGGTGTACAACCAAATTTGAGAACCAATAGCTTACATAAACATTACGTAAGGAGAAACAAACAAACAAAAAACAGCCAACTTGCGTTGGCTTCTTCTATACAAATATATGGCATTGTGAGAAATATATGCTTTTTTTCATTGAATCATTATAGTAAATCCCACAGACAGACCAGGAAAATAAGGCAGAGATTATGTAACTTGTCCCCAGGAAGAGATGATAGAGCTGATATTCTAGGATAAGATATATGATGGAGGAGTAGAGAACCTGCTGGTTAATTGCATTTGTGTGTGAATTCAAAATTTTCTTCTATTTGTGTATTTGATTTTAACCAACAGTTTGGTAATAGTATTTAAAAATGTTAATCCCGTCTTGCACTCCCCTACCCACAGCAACCTAACACTGTCTTCCTAAATCGTTCACTGCCTTTTCTCACATGTGCCAACTCTTCTCCTGGACATGCTTAGGGTCCTAGACTCTAGAGCTAAGATGAGTTGTCTTCAGTTACTGGCTCCTGGAGATGACTTGACTCCATCCAAGTCGGTTTTACTTTGTCTCATTTCAGTTCCTTTGGCCTCTCTTGCCCCTGACTGGGCAGCAGGGGGAGCTATGATTACCAGGAAAAGCAGCCTGTGAACTGCCCCAAAATACGATTTTCATGTCCTTCCCTAAAGGAAGTTTATCCTCACAACTCTTCACCTCAAAGCTAATGTCTACCACCTCAAACCCCAGAGACTGGGTGAATAGCCCATCTAGGCATGCAGACAGCAGCGAAATCAGAAATCAGCAGGCTCTCATGAGGCCCAAAGCTGCAAAGACAACCAAGAGGGGCCACAGGAATAGTCAGTGTGTTCAAGGTAGAGTTCAGCAAGAAGACATCAACAGTATATTTCATCTTCCTGAAGGGTCTTTCTCATTCGAGATGTACCGAACAGCTATGACAAAAAATAATAAATGGACAATTTTCCCCAGCATCCTAATAATCTGCCTGAAGCACATAGGCATGACCAATAAACATTGTTAAATGAGCTCCCCTTTTTAATTCTGGCCAATGACTTGAATAGAAATTTTTATATCAGTCCTCAGGTTTCCCAACTTAAAATGGGTATACGTCAGGCCAATAAATACTCATTTAATTTAGATTGTAATTATATTAGTGGAAATATGGTTTGGTTATGAGTCAGGAATCCCCCAGACAATATTATCATGTTTGAGGAAAACTGGAAAAATCCTAGAAAGAAAAAATTCTTTTAAAATTCGCAACAGAGCAGGATGCCAATTTACCCCTAACCATAAATCCCGAGAGGCTGTTTTCCAAGCCTGAGACAATTTTCAAAATTGCTGCAGCTCAGGCCCTTATACCATGATGTTTTCTATAACAACATGAAGATGTTTAGGACCCAAAGTTAAATGTACCAACTCATTTTATAAGAAACCTGGCCAGGCACAGTGACTCACGCCTGTAATCCCAGCACTTTGGGAGGCTGAGGCAAGTGGATTACCTGAGGTCAGGGGTTCGAGACCAGCCTGGCCAACCTGGTGAAACTCCATCTCTACTAAAAATACAAAAAGTTAGCTGGGCATGGGGGCAGATGCCTGTAATTCCAGCTACACGGGAGGCTGAGGCAGGAGAATCGCTTGAACCCAGAAGGCAGAGGTTGCAGTGAACGGAGATTGCACCATTGCACTGGGCGACAAGAATGAAACTCCATCTCAAAAAAAAAAGAAAGAAAAAAGAAACCCTCACTCTCTCCCAACTCTGAATCATGTCCCCAGTTTATTCTCCTTCCTCAGCTCTGATCTGAGAAGTCACAAGGGGCAGGGTGATGAGTATTCGATGCTACTTTTTACACACAATTAGAATCTCTTTAGAATTTCTTCTCTATCCTTGCTTCCGGAGATTCATCTCTGGGAGGAACTGAAGAAGGATAAAACCAGAACTTTTCTCTTTAAAGGGAAAAGTTTTGACAACCATGATGCTATGGGCTTCTAATGTGTTGCCATGAGTTGATGAAGCTCTTGGACAATTGACATGTGAACTTTGTGAGGGGGCATCCTGGTGTCTCTTTGATGGATTTTCAGAGTATGAAATATATAGGTTTGAGTCATTGGAGCAAGTGCTAGCAGTGTGATGTAAAAATATATTCAGAGCTTATTAACCTTAATTTTACTTACTTTATTTTTCACAAATATGTCCTAATACTGTGTGTTTGCTTCTCTTCTCCTGGAAGCACTCAATCTAATAGAGGAACTGGGCTATTGCATTGCAAGCAGACAGATTAGTAGTGGCACAGATGCATGCAAAAAATACACAGACAAGGCCTCGCTTTGTAGTTGGAGCCTCCCTGGTGATTCTCCTGTGTCCTTGAAATTGAGTTGCCAGTTCACTTATACCAGGTAAGGAGTCTGCTTCTCCTCACTGAGCTCTGTGGAGCGCTCCTGCCTTCCTCTCCTGTGAGAGTTACAGGCTCCACCCCTTCTCTGCTGAATCTAGCTGGCATCCTGAGTCAGATTGGAACATTTGAAAACACACACACTCCCCTCTCTGGGAAAACAATTCATCTGAGAAAAGAGGAAGTGGCAATCTTACTAAGGAAGCTGACTTTTTAAAACAGATTTTTTTCTTTGAGTCCTAGTGACTACAGAGACTTACATAATGGTCCAGGCTCAAAGGAAAGGTAGCCTGGAGTTTGAGAGCCTTCCCAGTGCAGCCCAATGTAAGCTTCCCAGTGTGGGGGATCAGAGTCTAAGAAATGATGGGGGTGGGTGGTCAGACCTGGGAGCCATTCCTCCTCTCCAAGAATAGAAATTACAATTCTACATGTTTTGTTTTCAGGCTTAAAAAAATAATAAATGGCCAGTTTTCCCTAGCATCCTAATAGGCTGCCTGAAGCACATAAGCATGAACAATAAACCTTGTTAAATGATCATCTGAAAAGGAAAATTGAGACCTTATTCAAATTTGATGGAGAAAGCACACAGGCACTCTCCCTGTTTCATCTTTAAGCAGAGGAACCACCTCTCCAGGGAAGCTGTGAAAGAGCAAAGTACCTTGGAGGGATCACCCAGTATGGGAACTGGGGACACATTTCGTTGTATTGACCTCATATTCCTGTTTCCCAAAATGCTGGGTCAGTAAATATTTCAAGGGTCCCATACAAATGCGTCATTTGATTTTTTTTTCCTAGGCTTAGCTTCTTTGCTTTACACTCCACAGTATCTAAGTCTGAAGGGACACAGGTAAACTAGTCTTCTTTAAGAATTGGCTCTTCCATTTTTGTAGATACATCTCTCTCTCCTGCCCCTTCAAGCATGGGCTTTTTAATCAAAGTCAGGTCTACCTTCTAGATAAAGAAATAAAATTTCCTTCTAATTCATCTTTTGGGGTGGTCCAAATTTTCACAAATTTGAACCAGAATAATTACCCAAAGCTTCCACCGAAATTCAAGCAAACTCCCAAATGAAGGCTGCCCTTCCAAAGTTTCAGCTCCAGTCTAACGGTAAGTGCTTTGCTTCTAGAAAAATGATTCACTCTCCCACTTCTGGATGATGCCCTGTTTAGCAGGTGCCACAGCTGCTGTTGATTTTCTCACTTGGCACCCTCCCCAGCCCGTTTCTTTCTTGCCCCTTTCACCGTGGAAACAGGAAAAGTTCCACAATGTATTTCCAGCCTTTTCTGGCTCTACCAGTGGGGTGCAGTTCTGTCCATGAGGGTCTCATACAGACATGGTACTGCTTCTGTGAAAGTGGCTTCCTTTCTGACAAATGGGAGACATGAGGCTGGCACCAACCCTTCTAACTTTCTTCCTGCCCAGTGTGTATGATGCTTGAAGGTATAGCCACTATCTGGCAATAAGCAAAGGCTATCAGAGTAGAACTACAGAAGAATCTTGGGTTTTGATAATTTGGTAGAGTTGCCAGAGGTCCATACATCTTTTATACATACAATCCAGAATGTCCTGGATCGCCTATGTTACAATAAATAAATAAATAAGCCTATGTATATAGTCATGTGAATGTAAGTGTGTGTGTGTGTGTGTGTGTGTGTGTGTGTGTGTGTGTGTGAAATAGAAGGCATTCTGTTAACTTGCAGGTTAATGTCTCTAAATAGAGTTTTTTTAAACAACAAAAACTCTAAAAACCAACTCCTTTACTGAGTTCTAAGCCCTGTGTAGGGGGACTTATTTTTATCATCAATCATGTTACCATCTTCTTATTTTTGCCATTTCACAGATAGGGAAACTAGAGGGTAGGGACCTAAAGCAATGTTACCAAGGTCACGCAGTAAGCTGCTAAAAGCTAGGGAATAGAGCCAAAAACTCTATAATCCCAGGCGAGGCCTCCTCTGCTCTCTCTCTCCCCCTCAGTTAGGAAAATGTCAAAGGATTTATTAAAAACAGCCTGAAGCTAGATTAGGTATTTTAATACCCAAAGCACTTAATTACTAATACAGTTTAAGGTACATTAACCTAATTGGAAACTTTCTGCATATATTCTGGGTTTCCCCCACCCCCCAAAAATTAATAGTATTCTTCTCAAACTTTTCTCCTAGTCTCATCTTTCTGTGTGATTCTTAGCTTCCGAGGTTAGAAAGAGCACCACAGTCAAGGATTTAACCAGTCTGAAGAACAAATGAAAACAAATAATATTTAAAATTATTAATACAGGAATGAGAGGAAAAGGAAAGACAGACTTTTACCTGATAGCTGCACGTTTCAGCCTCTCAGCACACAGGGAGCTGGCACAAGGCCCTCATCAGAACCCAGGGGTCGTCCTTGGCTGCCCTGCCTTGCATCACACATCCAATCAGCACCAGACAGCCTGGTGCATCTCACCATTTTTTTTTTGCCGTCCCTCACTATCCCCTTGGGCCAGGCCCTCAAGGTTCTCCTCTGGATTACTGCGATGGTCATCTAGCCATTCTCTTGTCTGGTTCCAATCTGCTCCCCACACTGCAATTGGAGAGATTCTTATAAAATGCAAATCAGATTCGTCAGTCCCCCACTTAAAACTCTGTAGTGGCTCCCTGTGGCCCTCAGGATAAAGTCCAAGCTCCTTGATATGACTTCAAATGCTTTTCATTACTAGTTTATGTCTAGTTCTCCTATCTTACACATGATGCTCCTGCCATATTCAACTACTTGCAATTCCCCAGATTGCCTGTGCTTTTCTTCCATTCTAAGCTTTTACAGAAGCTTTTGGGTATTCCCTCCTTCCTCCTCTCCCTTTTGCTTCTTCTTACCAATTCCCAAGCTAACTCTTAATCATCTTCCACTGCCCAAGCATCACTTTCCCTGGAATCCTTCCTTGACTACCTCCTCCCCAGACTAGGTTAAATGCCTCTTCTATCCATTCTCATAGCAACTAAGATAATGCTTACATTATTTACTTATGTCTTTGTCTTCCTGGGTGAATCTTGACAGCTGAAAATGTATTTTGTTTACTTTTAAGTCACCAGGATATAGTACAGTGATGCTTACAAAACAGATGCTCAATAAAAATAATTGTTGAATGAATGAAAGAACAAATGAACCAACCTTGTATCAAGAACTATGCAAAAGAATAATAAGCAAATGAGCCACACAGTAAAAAGCTTGGGGCTAGAAGGGGCAGAAGGATGGCTTTAAGGTTCATGAAGTCACAGAGAACTTTGTTAACTCCTGCACTTAGTGAGGAAAGCACAGGTCTGGCATCTGGCACACTAGGTCTCAGGTTGTTCTCAACAAAATCCAAAGAAGAAAACTGGCAGAACTAGAGGCTGATCCATGCTTCCTGAGAAGGAATGGATGTAGGATATTCTTAAAGATTCTTATAAGCCACATGAAGATTGCATGTGTGGAAGAGGGTGTCTAAGATCCTAATTGTACATGCAGCTTTGAGTTCTTCTCTCCTTTCACCCTCTTCCTTTCTTCTCCATCACTCTGTTAACATCATTATTCTGGTGATTTTAGCAACAAAACCACAGGTTGGGGGTGGGGTGTGGGCTCCAGAACCCACTTCTTCTTTATAAACTGGATAACTTCATAAATTACCCACACACAGATAACCTGTAGAAGCTAAAGCTGACATTTCATACTAGAACATTATGTATGAAGAAGTACTAAATGGGGAACAGATGACATTTCTCTGCACTATCTCCTAATTTACCTTGTTACCTGTAACTAACAAAGTAGTTTGCACAATCTATACTGATATCCGCCTTCAGCCTGCACTATCTTAAATACAGATGGGTGACTTGTATGGAAATGTCATACCTCTTAGGACCATTGGATCTATGTCTTTATTCATTACCTAAGCATAGGAGCTGGGTAGACAATCTTTGTTTCCTACCTTGCCTATGGCAGCCTGTGGACCTGGTAGCCTCTAGTAATCACACCCCTGAGAGGTTGGTCTGAATACCAGTAAAGCTGTGCATGGCACTTGCAAAGAAACAGGCAGACTGCCTGTGAGAGGTCCATCATCTCCACCTGTATTTTGAACATAAAGGATGGTTACATGGTAGAGTGTGAATTATGTGTTCGAGACAACCATTTTCCACATATGTTTAAATTATCCGTGGTAACTCTTGATTGGAGTTGTAGGAAAGTGGTTTCCTGCCAATATCCCCGAAGACTGAGATGAAATTCAAATAAATTCTCAGAAAGCCTTAAAAATAATATAAAATCCCAGAAAGGATGGAAGTGGTAGCTCCAGGGGTTCACAAAGTCTTCTTGTCTGAAACTTTGTGAAGTTTTGCATTTTAGCCAATTGATAAACATTTATTGAAGGTTTAATATGTATAGGACATAATTCTCTGCTACAGACACTGCAAAGCAAATAATATAGTCCCCGCCATCAAGGAGCTTTCCCCCTAATAAGGATGATAAAAAGTGATAACAAATAAACTTAAATAGTGGGTAAAAAAAAATCATAAGTGAAACAAACAAATATAAAGGGAGTCAGAAAAAGAATAAATGACTGCCAGCCAGGGTTACTTACACAGCTGTCTCGAAATACAGCCAGTTGATCATACGACGCAGGAGCGGTAGTAATCACAGAGACTCAGCTCCTCACAGCCCTTCTCATACATAGGATTGAGGTATAACTTGTCATATTTTAAAATTCCATGATAGGCAGGAAAGAACATATGGAAACAATGACCAACTTATTTACTGGAATCTGGGGGCTCTGGGTGTTCTGTTATCTTTTATTTTCCCATGGGATCAAAATATCACTATAATCTACTCTGATCCAAGGAAAAAATTCAGGCCTTTTGCACCTGAGGTTTTTCTTCTTCTCTTAAAATGTATTTGCAAATGATGCCTAGGTACATTGGTGCCTTTTCTGGAAGTCACTATGTAAGATTTTCACATGCAAAAAATAAATAGATAATATCCACCTTATAAACACTGATAAACCTAATTGTTGTTCTTTTCACCATAATTTCTTCCTCCCCTTAAACCTATGGTGATTTTATCTTCTGTTTTCTTTGTTTCCTGATTGTGGAACGTGCTTAAATGTCTTCACAAACCTTGGGAGCCCTTTGTGACCAAATCATAAGGCTTTGTTCTTCCTCTCTTGCTTGTGACATGGCCTCATAAAAATCTACTAAGCAGGCCAGACGTAATCCCAGCATTTTGGGAGGCTGAGGCTGGTGGAATGCTTGAAGTCATGAGTTCGAGACCAGCCTGGCCAACATGGTGAAACCCTGTCCCTACTAAAAATACAAAAATTAGCCAGGTATTGTGGAACACGCCTGTAGTCCCAGCTACTCAGGAGGCTGAGGCAGGAGAATTGTTTGAACCCAGGAGGCAGAGGTTGCCGGGACCTGAGGTCGCTGCCATTACTCTTTAGCCTGGGTGACGGAGTGAGACTCTATCTCAAAAAAAAAAATCTTATAAGCATATGAGCTCTCTCTCTCTAAATTGCCTTTTCACTTTCCTTCTACTCTCCAGCCCAATTATTTCAAAAGTTTAGTACCATGGCAGAAAAAAACCTTACCCTGATACTCGTGGGTATAAATGGGGGATTATGTCCCACTGTTTTATTGTTATTATTATAACTGGAATATAAAAAAGGGGTACAGGGAGCCAGGGTAACTGCAGGAAGCCACTCTTTTCTGGCATTCTACTACAAATTGGCTTTCCTCTAGGACTGTGTTGGCAGGATTCTCACAGGTAGTTTTTCCCACCACTCCCACCCATGAATGCATATGTGTTGAACGCACACTTTCTCCCTCGTCTCTGTCTCTGTCTCTGTCTCTCTCTCTCTCTCATACACACACACACACACACACACACACACACACACACACACACTTGAGCTGGGGATGCACACTGAACTAGAGTTGATGGTAAAACACCCTTATTAGTGACGGGAACTATGGAGACGCACCAAAGCAGAAGAACGTATTATTGAAGAACATTCTCTCATTGTTCTATCTACTCCATGTTTTAATTTCTTCCTCTTTATAATGATACTAGCAATAGTACCTGCCTCATTGGATACATGAATTAATGCATGTAAAGCACTGAGAATAGGGTTTGGCACATTGTAAGCACTATATAAGTGTTTAGTAAATAGATAAACATGGAAAGCAAGAGCCCAGCACGTGGTGCATCCCCCATATGTGCTATGGAAGAAGTCCTATTCTTAGCTATTGCTCTGAAAATCCCTCAACCCTCTTAGAGGAGCCATCAGCTCAGGGGGTTCTTTTAGTGAATAACTGCTGGGTAGTGCTGGTTCTCCATTCACCCCCTTCTCTATGAAATGTAGCTTTTAGAAACCTTTTAGGGAATACTTAAATTGAAGCAAGTACAGCCTGCATCAAATCTGGGTAGCACCTCCTCATCCTGAAATCAAGCTAAGACTTGAATAAGTCCAGCTTATAAAAGCATACAGACAGTAGCTTTTTTTCTGAATTCAATAGACCAGTGTGTTGCAAACTTTTTTCACTAGTGACCTACATTAAGAAAAATATTTTCTATTGTGACCCAATAGACAAGTACATGTGTTTATGGCTGGGACAAAAGCTTCTTAAAGCAATACCTGTACTATATACAACACATTTAGATACTTTCTCTTTCTTCTATTTCATTTTTTAAAATACTGCCTATGACCATTAAATTGATTTCATAGGCTACCAGCAGCTCATGATCTGCAGTTTGACAAATACCAAGTCAGACCAGAAGTAACTTTAGGGGTGTGCTAATAATAAGAAATGGAATCCTATAAAAGACTCTAAAAGTTCTCTAATGGAAGAAAGATGACTATTGATTTGGGTCTGTGTACCCATGTTTCATTCTCCTTGAGAATTTAAATTGCAAAGATATATTCCCAGCTTCAGATGTGTTTAAAAAAAATGCCATTGTCTCCTAAAATAGAGTTCCCAATAATGGCACATCAGGCAGCACCCTGGGACACACAGGTTTTTCTAGAACAAATAGTTATATTGAAGATTATCCAATAGAACTCCAACTGGGCATAACCATGTAATATTGCTTCTCCCTAGCCCTGTTCCTGATGTGCAACAATTTTTGAAAAACGCTGGGACTTTATAATCGGTGAGATGTTTTGCAAGGTCGAGGTCCCATTCCTACTGGACAAGTTGCTATGACATTCTGGTTTCGTATATAACAAACATCAATAAAGCCCGACTCTTGCATAGTACTTATGTACTTTATGAAGTGTTTTAATGCATGTTACCTCAACCTTATAACAATCCTTTGAGATATACTGGGCGGGTATTTTTGTACATTTTGTTTATGATGGTAGTGCCATTTAAGACTTAACTGTTTCCATTTTCAGGATGAAGAAGGTTCCTTTTGAAACATGTTGTTGGCTAAAGACAAAAGGCAGCAAAATGTGGACAGAGCACTAGATCTGGCCTCCAAGACATGTACTAAAATTTGTGGTGTATTAATTACCAGGTGTGTGTTCTTAGGAAGGTCTCCTAAGCTCTAGCCTCACGTTAAATTTTGTGGGTAGAGAAACATAAATCATTCTCACAAGTAGAAGATGGATGCAGTGGAAAGTAACACTACCTTCAGTGTCAGACAGAACTGGATTCAAATCCTAGCTTTGGCACAAACTATATCAACTTAGGCTAGTGATACAGCCTCTCTGAATTGTATTATATTATACTATATTATAATAAAATATCACTGGCCAATTAAAATGTCCTTTTAATTGATATACTGTATCTGCTTCCAATTGCCTTTAATTTATTCTCATAGTGCGAATTTTTAAAAGTAAATCTATGTCCCTTTCCTACTTAAAACCTTTCATGGTTTCTCATTGTATTTGAGATAAACCAAAATCTTTGTCTTCCCACCCATCTCTCCAGTCTCAACTTACTCCACTTTTTCTCCTTCTGTTGCAAACATTTAGTCAATACTGGTCTTCACTGAATTCTTTGTGGCTTCAGACAACTTACCGTTTGCAGCCTGTGAACACTGCTATTTCTTCTGCAGAAATGATCTCATTACAATTCCAATTCTACCACCCTCATCCTTTAGGCTTCATTATAAACATTACCACCTTGAGGAAGAAAGATGTTCCTAAACTCCTAGACCAGGTCAGGTCCTCATATTCTATACTATCATGGAGACCTATTTTTGGTCTTTAGACCCCTTACCAAAGATGTAATTAAATAATTGTATAACTATTTGTTTGATATACACTCCTTCAGCTAAAGATTAAAATCCAGGAGAACAGGGACAGTGACTATTTATGGTTGTTACCTCAAAGCATGGTTACTGGAGTTAGGCTCCCTTCACTTAAATTCCTCCAGCTGGGTAACCTTGGAAAAATTGCTTCCCTTCTCTGTGCCTCATTTCTTCTCTGTAAATATTAAGATACTAAGAGTGTCTACCTCGTAGGGCTACATGAAGATAAAATGAGAAAATAAATGATAAAATGTTATAGTCCAGTGCTTGAAATGGAATTATAGATACCAGTTGTTGTAGGTAATAAATATTGGTTAAATAAATACACAAATTGTTCATTAAATGTCATAAGGCTTGTAAAGAGCCACATACAAGGCCTGGAATAACAATAGACAATAAGTGTTAGTTCCATCCTTCCTTCAGTATTTAAAGAATCTTGTAAGTACTCCTTTGGAGTCACCAAAGAAGCTGAAGGCAATGTTGAGTGTACAGAGTCATAAGGAAGAGGTATGGAGCTTGTTGGTATCTAAGTAGCTGACTCCTAAGCTGCTAACTGAGGTCATTTCTGAGGGAGAAAATCTTAAAGATGGTTACCGCTGAGTACAGATTCCAGCAATAGATTGGTAAGGGAAAAGAGCCTTGGCGAGCTGAGGGCTTGGGGGCCAGATTCCTGGTATGAATAACAGGTGAAAGTGGCACACTGTGTGTGGGAACAGCCAGGGCCACTGGAATTTGTTGACTGATGCAAATGAGAACTTGGAACAGAAGTAGTAAAAAGAGCTGTGGCCTAGCAGACCTTGGAACACTGGAAGTAGTAGGAAATCAGAAGAGAACAAACAAGTTTCCAGGGGAATTGGAAAAACAAGAAGTAGAGGTAGCAGACTCTTAATACCTGGCAGCTCTCAGAAAAAAGAAACTCCTCACGACAAAAGGCACAGAATGAAGAGTGAAACCAATTCTGCCTCCTCAGCTACATGAAGTATTCCTTCATAACATAGACCATCAGTGAGTAGGTAGAAGAATTAAAGGACAATTGTGATGATTTTCACAGGTGCTAAGATGCTAGTGCACTGACATGGATAGGGTTTGACATCAGGAGTCATTGGGGGTTTGAGCTGAAATGCATGAAAGATTATAGCTCATCAAGGCAAGATGGAGAAGTGGAAGTGGAGCTGAAGAATTGCCAGCAAAGATCAAGTATAGATAGTATAAATTATAGGCTTAAGGAGGCAGCCGATACATACATACATACATACATGAATCAGGAATACATGGGAACGAGAAAAGAGATCTTTTGATGCTGCTGTCCAAGGTTCACTGTGAAAGTTGACATATTCCCCTCAAGCTAAGAGACTGGAGCAGAGGTGTATATATGACACAGCTTTAGATATAGCAAAATTCACGTGTGCTCTCCTGAATCTTTCTAACTAGACATCAACTCCTTACCTCTACCAAGAGTGCACATTGAGGACTTGACTTCTTAAGCACAGGATACAGATTGGCAGCCAGGAAGAAAAGGGTTAAAGAAGTGAAGTTTGTGACACAGCTGGGAGCCATTAACAATTAAGTTCTTGGACAGAAACCCAGCAGGAAGCTGAAGAGGGGCTGAAGAGGCACTATGGCCTCTAAAAAGCAAAAACTTGATTCAGAAATGAATGAAAATCCTTTACTAGTGAGCCTTCAGGAAAACTCAAATTTCTCAACTAAGAATGAAGAGCAGATACTGGTTGAGTCTATGAAATAGGGCTCTTAATAAGGAAGACAATAGAAAGTTAATAATTCCTAGAAATATATATTTTAACAATTGATAAAATAGGGGAATGGTCCTGGCCTAATTTTAAAATCCTAGTTGGTGAGCCAGCATTAGGTACCCTAGTGTCTTCCGCCTCACAGTTTGGTTTGTTTTTGATGGCAAGAGGTTTGATCTTGGAGATTGAGTAGTAAATACAGTACTTCAGTGTGATATTATCTCAGAGTTCCAAGGTCCCATGCTTTTCACCTTGCTTTCTCCCTGCTTCTGCTCCCTTCACATTAAGGATCTCATTTTCCTACTAATTTCTGTTGTTCCCTTTCTAACCCACCAGGATCCATACCATGCATTCAAGTTCCCTAATCTCCTATATTGGAACTCAATTCATGACAAATTTATAGAAACCTATGGGCTACTTCATGCAGTCCCTCACCAATATTCTGTGAGACTTTTCTGAAAAATTCTGGCCGGGCGCGGTGGCTCAAGCCTGTAATCCCAGCACTTTGGGAGGCCGAGGCGGGTGGATCACGAGGTCAAGAGATCGAGACCACCCTGGTCAACATGGTGAAACCCTGTCTCTACTAAAAATACAAAAAATTAGCTGGGCATGGTGGTGCGTGCCTGCAATCCCAGCTACTCAGGAGGCTGAGGCAGGAGAATTGCCTGAACCCAGGAGGCGGAGGTTGCGGTGAGCCGAGATCGCGCCATTGCACTCCAGCCTGGGTAACAAGAGCGAAACTCCGTCTCAAAAAAAAAAAAAAAATTCTAGCCAATGCTCATTTGTCCTTACACCCAGAGTTCTCCTGTGTATGTTCCAGCTCTGCCATGCCTCCTGACCCAAATAAATAATATTCACTTTGGCACTTTATGTTGTCTTTGAGTCATTCCACTGTCTGATGTATAAAGTATTAACTTTTGCTGAAGACTAGAAACCGCTTGATGTCAGGGACTTGCATCACAATTCATTTTTGTCTTCTGTACTGCTTTACACAGTGCTATTTACACAATAGGTCCTTAAAGGGCAGCAAGTCCTTGCAGAACTGAAATGAGCACCCCCACAAGAAAACTGCGCAGGCTGCTTTGGAAAGTAGTAAACAGGGAAGGTGCAAAAGAGTACATATGTTTATACATAAAATAGTAGGTCTGCTCAAGAAGTCTTCCCCGAACAGGACCCTTAAGGAACATATAACATAAGAAGTCAATCGGAAGAATACACAACCACCATAATTTATATAGCTCTCATAAGATTTAACACAAAATGAACATGAGAGTAAGAACTGTTTCCTTATTTCATCACCATCACCACTGTCTAGCACAACATGTGACACAGCAGGTGTTGAATGAATGAATGTATGAAAATGCTCAGTCCAGGATCACGGATAATATTAATAGTTGGCTGGATTAACCTGGGAATATTTCCCAGATAAATTGAGAAAATAGTAATTCAATGATGAAAAGGGACATAGTTTGAGGCTTCTCAAAGTGAGACTGCTTAGGCAAAGTTATGAATTAAGGAATCATAGGGAAGAAAAGATGGTAAAAGTCTTTTTAAGAAGGAAGGTTAAAAAATGGTATATGGGAAGGGTGATCATGAACCCCAGAAAGTGTGAGCATTGGAGAGGTGAATATAAAAAGAGCAAGGGTAGAGAATAATTTAAGTTGGTAGAGTCAAAAGTTTGAGCGGCCATCAGGAAGTTACATCAGTTAGGTGAAATAAACTCAAACAGATTATTTGGATAGTCCTTCAGGAGCAGTCAGATACTTTTTAAAAAGCTTGCTTTGGCTGAATGTTGTTAGGAAGAATCATTTTCTGGGACCTAGTCATACAGATTTTTGTGATGTTAAACTCAAGCTGATAAGTCCCTGGAGGACTTGGAAGACATTTTACTGCCCTCATTTGGAAGGTGAAGCCATTGACCTCAAACGCCAGGAATGTGTTACTTTGTTCTTTTAATAATCATAACGAATGGAAGGCAATGTACAAATGCAAGATGCTTGGACTGAGTTGAAAGTGCTCTACAAAAAAGATGGTCCAAAAGATGATTGGCCTTGGAAACTGGTGCCAATGAGACCAGTTCTACCCAGCCAAACAAAGTCATGTGACTAGTTTTCAAAACTAACTGAGAGCTGAAAAATTCAGATGAAGGGTCCCCTGCTGATTAGGTTGTGTCAGAAGCAAAGAATCAGATAAGGAGCACATTTCACTAGCACCAGGAATCAACCTCGCCCTTAACTTCTTTGAAATGTCAATTTTATAAGCAGACATAAAGGAGGATGAAGCTATGCTGGGCAACCATCAATTCAGGATCAATGGTCATGATATTCTGGAAGAGTTTTAAGTAGTGCATACACACCATTTCTGTAATAAGGTTTTTATTCTTTTTCTGCAAAATAGCCTCTAATTTAGCACAATCCTTAACCGTTAGGAAAATATGACCACATCTTTATCAATTTTGATTCATAATAATTTTTTCTGTAAATTTGACACACATTTTTCAAAAAATGCTTTCACAGAAGCATTTTTTAATGTTGTAGGTGGGAATTGCCTGTGCTTTCTAATTAGACCTATAAAAAGCCAGTTCCCACATGCATGAAAGTTCCCTTGGGTTACCAATAGCGGGCCTTGTAGGAATGCTGGGAAATTCAGGCAGTATCGTTGGGGCCAATCTCATGCCATCTGCTCAGCATCCTCAAAAATGCTATTCCAGAAGGCAGTTCTTCAAGTTCTTAAGCATCTTTTTGACTTGACTCAGTGTGGCTGACAAAAATAAACTTCATATTTTGAATCACAATTCCTTGCACACTTTCCTAAAAAATTGGACAAAAATTTGTCAGTCTCTCTAGTCTCAGTTACTGTCTATTTCACAAACTGTACATAGCCCTGACACTAGTCTCCTGTCTTAATGACTGTATATTAAGAGACACTGTCATGTTGTTAAAGAGCATGCCAAGTGGATATCTCCCTTTGATTCCTCGTCCTCTGTTTCTATGGACCTAGAGTCAAAGCAGCCTCTATTATTTGAGCGATAAGTCCACATCTGCCGAATAGAGTCCTTGGTATCAGAGTGAGAGTGATGCCTTTAACTATTTATTATCTGCGTTCTTTAAACTCAACTCAAATATAGAAGAAGGCAAGCAGAGATAAAAATGATGTCTTGTTAAGATTCATAGTGTTTTCTCCGAAAAGAACATATTCTTTTTTTTAAATTGCATTTTAGGTTTTGGGGTACATGTGAAGAACATGCAAGATTGTTACATAGGCACACACGGCAGTGTGATTTGCTGCCTTCCTCCCAAGAACATATTCTTTATTAAGGAATAAGAACGTGTCCTCTTCCCATTTCCTTCAGCATATGAAATATTTACTTGTTAGGCCGCCTCTGAAATAACTGTTTTCCATAGCACTCTCATAGCCCAGCCCATCCGTGTGCTGGTTAATTAAGTGTGACCTAAACCAACTTGACTTGAGCTCTGCATTAAATGCACAAAACCCATTTGAGCTGACCAGCAGCAGAAGTGGTACTCAGAGAAATTGGAAAGGATTTCTCCCAAATGCTTTCTACTTACTTACAGCACTCAAGTAATGGTTGAAGATTAGCATATGACATGACAGATTACATTAAGTCATGTCTTTCCAGTGCTTTATGACAGCACTATCACATTAGCTTCTTAGCACTGGCACATTGAGGCATGCAAATGTTTTCAGACCCTCTTATTCAAATCTACAAGCTGACATGGCAGCCCTGATATGATTATTAGTCATTTGAGAGACTTTAATTCACGTCATCAGATAACAGGTTCTGCTAAAAGGTTAGAGAAACTGTCTGCTTTTAATGAAGCTCTCAAAAAAGACCCTCAAAAACCCCGTTACACACCAAGAGCCTGGTTTGACTTTATTGACAAGACCCCTCTAAGAATGAACTTAAGTGGAATAATTAAATAGGCATCTAGACATTGGAAATATTGTCTATTTTGCAGAGAAAATCATGTTGGATGGTTGTGTTTTCCTCCTCCCTCCCTGCACTTCCCCCTGACCCGTTCTAATTTGACTGTGCCCTTAGAACAGTGTGGGTGACTCTCAGACATTTTTACAATCTGATATACAATATGAGTGAAACAGGCAAAAGGATAATTATTTCTAGAACATTCGTTACAGTTTGGGCATAAGCTTTGCCGTAGTTCACAGTAATGGGTTAATGTTATCAGGCCAAGCATGGCATGACTAAGTGGTGATGTGATTGAAGATCCTGAGACTTTGCAATCCATAGTTTGTTTGCTGTAAATCAGTTTTGTAGTCAAATGTTTTGTTTCATATTGCGATGATCTGCACTTAGACCCCAAGAGAAAGCAACCCAGATTTCAAAATGCTTCCTCATGGATCAGTGAAGTTTGGCACCAATGAAGATCTTGTTAGAATGAATGAAGGAAGATGACCCTAGGAGATATGCTCACAGGATGAGCAGACAGCAAGAGAGAGACCTCTGCAGGTGAAGAAAAAGTTTGATGAAGGAGAAAAAGAGCTGTTTTCCTAAACCTGGGGAAGTGAAGGCAAGTGCACATTTTTTTTTCTTTTCGTTACCATCCAAAACAGTGAATACCAAAACACCACTTCTGGAAAACTTCTTAAGAGCAAACAGTAGAAGTATTGAGCTGTCTCTAAAGCCTGTTTTGTTTGTTTTTTCATGTTCAATGTCAACTTGTTCACTCAAATTTCTGAGAAAAAAATATAGTTACATTTTAAGGCAAAATAATTTTCTACTATCTGAGAAAATGTTCAAAAAAGCATTTGATTTGCTGTTGATGTTCTTTCTTTCTTGCATAGGTATTACATACATTGCCTTAAGTGAATTAAATGTGAATTTAATACTATTCATATTTCCTTATTCTCTTTCTTTTCCTTGTTTCTCTTCACTATAACAACTATGTTTGTCAATATATTCTTCCATATATTCTATTTCTGGCCCTCCTTATAGCTTTTCTTCTAACCTAAATTACAATGGTTTCTAAAATGATCTTGGCTGAGAAAGGAAATAAGTTACCCAATGTGGAGAATATAAAGGGACATTAATAAGCAGCAGTGTAAATAAGTCCTTATTTAACTAACAGCTGTTCCAAAAAATAAAGTTCTGAAGAGAACAAAGAAACCCATCACAAAAGATATTAGATTATATAAATCAGACCAGTTTCTTACCTCTTCTTTTGCCCACTACCCACCTGTATCCTGCCAGCCGCTTCACCCTGTGACCATGAAGCTTTGCACTACAAGCCAAAGCATAGGTGCATGCTGTGTGTGTGACAGAAGATGGCTCTCTGGAGAATTTTAGTGGCCATCAGGAAAATGCTGCCAATCCTCCCCTCTCCACCCATTGCTCCCTAGTGCTCTGACCCAGCAAGAGTGGGATCTGGTGGACATTTCTGTTGAACCAGCACAGAGCGAGTATCTGCCCTAAACTAGGTACTCCATTCAGTGCTAGACCAAAAGGCAAACGGACAGCATTTGTCCCCTGTTGCCCTCTCCCTTCAGGCTGCAGAGCAAGGAAGGTGAGCAACTCTCCTTTTCCGCAGGCCGGTTTCACTTTATGAAAATCTGAGCTTCTTCATATTTGAAAGCAACAGCAGGCCTATCCTTGGCACCCCTAAACTCACTTTCCATTGTGGTTAATGTCTCTTCCTGCACTTGAATGCTTTTGAACATTTATTTTTCTACTTTCAATTAGAGCTGACCTCCTTTTCACTTTCAATCACACCATTAAAAAAAAAACAACTTATTTTCCTCTTTTCAGTGCTTCTCACTTGAAAGTAACTTCTCTAGATTCCAAGTAGCCCAAAGATAGTGTCAGTGCCTCCTAATTCATCTTTGTATGCCAGCATTGTATGCATGGTGCCTGATATTTGGCACATGTTCAATATATGTGTAGTGATTGAATGAATGAGTAAATAGAAAAATAACTTTGGAAGCTATCAATCATAACTATGCAGAGAGCTGTATTCTCATTCCTGGTCTTGTTCTCCTTTGCCTCTCCTGGCAAGACAGTCTTTTTCTATTGAAGGTCCCTTCTGCCTCCCTGTGTCACTTTATGTATATGTGTATGTTTATATGTGTGTATGTACATGTGTGTTTATGTATATATGTACACATTGCATGTTGACTTCAGTTTTCATGTTTCTTCTGCATCATACATTATGCGCATAATGTGCTCATAATTTTACTAAAATCTGTAGACAAATGTATATGGATTGAAACTACAAAATTACTCAGTTCCTAATATGCAATTATGAATTGTGTATTATGAGCACAACAATCATCTACCATCGGAACTTAACCTGCTGTGCCTCCCTGGTGTAGCAGCCAGCACTGGAACCTGGATCTAACCCCCTGCACAAACTCTCCTTTGGTACTGGTACTCCAGCCTCTTAATCTTGTTGAAATAAAGAACTTAACAAATGTGCTTGGCTCACCTGCCTCATCTGTGGATCTCAAAGACAAAATCCTGGATCTCTGGGTTCCAAAACATATAAAGAGTATACAAATACTGTAAGAATATCATTTGCATGCCAACATTTAACATCCCGCAAAATTTGCCCTGGCCTAAGCAAATTTCCGAGCACTGTGTTCTCCGGTTTCTATTCCTCAGCATCTCAGGGTTTTAAAAGAAAACAAACATCTGCATGCATAGATTAGAGCCCTCCCATAAACACATGTTCCTATCAAAACCAATCAAAATGGAAAATAGAAAGAACAGAATATTATACATTTTTCTTTAGATCTGATGTCTGATTTTCATTAGGTTTAACCTTATTTCTTTTAGATCCTAGGCAGTGACCCAATATTTATTTTCCTGGCGGGGCCCCGTTCTTGCCAATATTTCACTCTGGCTCCTGGAGGCTTTACCGAAGGAGTTCAAGGCCCTCACACTCCCTTTTCTCTTCTGCTGCCCCTTGGAGACACACATTTGTCACATGTAACCTTTATTTCATTTCACAGCTAATTCTGAGCCCTTTCTTTCCTCCTATTCACTACTTCTTAATTTCCCCCTTTCTTACTGGATTTATGACTGAATACTTTAATTTATTCATCATATAATGTCTTTAGAACTCTTTTTTTTTAGTAATTTACAATGGACCATATGCTTTCTGCTGTTGCCTCCTATTATATTGATCTGTAAAGCTTCTAGGGGCAATGATTAGCATGAAAGAAGTTCTGTAAATGAAAGTTACATTGTATCTTATTTGCTTTCTTTTGAACAAAATATATTTCAGAGTTCTCCATGTGGTATCAGATGTTCTTTAATTTTGCAGGATTTCGTGTGTGTGTGAGAGTGTGTGTGTGTCTTCTAAAACTCAAAATTTTTTTAAATTGAACAATGACTTGAAGTTAGATTCAGTTTGCGAACTCAGATTCTGTTCACTTGCTATATTTTGTAGACCGTGCAGATTTTCAAAGACAAAACTTGTCCTATAATTCCTTATAAAAGGAGCTTGAGGCTGGGCATGTTGATTCACACCTGTAATCGCAGCACTCTGGGAGCCTGAAGCAGCAGATCACAAGGTCAGGAGTTTGAGACCAGCCAGGCCAACATGGTGAAACCCTGTCTCTCCTGAAAAAACAAAACTTAGCTGGGTGTGGTGGCACGCAGCTGTAACCTGGAGTCATTTTCCTCTGGGATTCAGTGAGAGAATTGGACTACATTATGGAACTACAAATTCTTTATGAATGAAACCCTATGTCCAAATGGAACTTAAAAAACAGACACAAACTGAACTGTTGGGGTTGTAATGGGGGTGGGTGTCTAAAGCCTTGCTCGGGAGGTTGAGGCAGGAGAATTGCTTCAACCCAGAAGGTAGAGGTAGCAATGAGCCAAGATCGTACCACTGCACTCCAGGCTGGACGACAGGGCAAGACTCCCATCTCAAAAAAAAAAGAAAAAAGAGCTTGAACCACACAGCAATTAGTTTACTTTCAGAGGACATTCTCTGTTAGACCTGCCTGATCTGTTTGTGCAGATAACATGAGATAAAATATAGGCAAGTTCTTTGGTAACTGTGAGGATGATACAAATACAAATGTAAGAATTGTACTCAAGGGGTGGCACTTGCCTTTCTGGGTTCTGGTTATCTTGTGCATAAAACAAAGGTGACATTAATATCTATCCCTAGCAATGTTATGAGAATCACAGGAGAAACACATGTGAAAACACTTTATAAACAGAAAAGCAGTGTGCAAAATCATGATGAATATTGCTTTGAAAGCAAAACGTAACATATTCACATATTCATAGTCTTTATTCTTCGACTTTCATAGGGACTAAAGTATGTTCACTTGAATTTCATAAACAAAGCTTTGGCTTGGGTTATTTGTGTTAACAAATAACATGCTCTATCAACTTACAGGTATCAACTAACCAAAATTATATAGTGCCACTACTTTTAAACAGCTCTTAAAATCAGTGGCTTTCTATATGCAACAATATAATACAATCTATAAATATTCCAGCAACTATTTAGTGGTCCTTCATAGGTTCCAACGTATTAAACGCTGAGAATTTTGCATCTCTTCATCATTTTAGGAATAAACTCCAGGTCCAGTCCATAACACTGATTAACTTCCTCAGCTCAGAAGGAAACTAGCAAAGATAAGCCCCAGAGGGGAGATTGTGACAAATGGGCCTCTACCATCAGCTTTCAACCTTTAACTGGGCCTCTGCCATCAGCTCTCAATGTTAACCTTGAGTCATTTTCCTTGGAGATTCAATAAGATAATTGTCCTGGATTACAGAACTGTAAATTCTTTGTGAATGGAACCCTGTCTCCAAGTGCAACTTAAAAAACAGACACAAAATGAACTGCTGGGGCTGAAATGGGGATGGGTGTCTAAAGCCTTGCTCAGATGAGCTCTGCTCATACCATGTCATCTTCCCCACTTCAGCATCAATAAACCTCCTTAGAAAAATCACTAGATGAAATGATTTGTCATCTTCCTGCTGGCTTCTTCCTAGAAGGACTCTTTCACTGTTTTATGTCATCCAAGGCCTAACTCAAAGGTCTTTTCTATGTTATCTCCTCTAATTTAAAAGTTTCCTCTCAATTCTTATATTTGGTAGAGATGAGGTCTCACTGTGTGTTGCCCAGGCTGGTCTCAAGTGATACTCCTGCCTTGGCCTCCTACAGTGTTGGGATTGTAGTCATGAGCACTGTGCATGACCCTCAATTCTTATTTTGAGAAAGGTAAGAGGTAAGAAAAAGTTTAAAAATAACAAAGCAAATACTTATATTCAAGCTAATATCAGAAAAAATTTTAATGTGCTATTTATATTTTAAAGAATAAAACTTTACTTGTGTATATATGACACAAAAATATATACTGCTTATTTATTTATTTAAATGTTAAATAATATTTATTTTTCTTTCCCCAGAGGCAATCATCATCATGAATTTGCTACGTTTCTTTCCCATTCATCTTTTAGTACAAAAACAAAACAAAACTTATATATGCTTCCATAAATAATAAGTAACATTTTTGGTTATAATCTTATAACAGATATAATGTTATGCTTCTTGTTTTTTCACCCATACTTAAGGAATGTATAATTATGTAAATGAGATACAGGCAGGCTAATTGTTTTTTAAACAATTGTAGTTTTTCTTCATCTGAATATTCTACATTTATTTATATATTTTCCAATCTATGAGCTTTAAGCTGTTTTTTCTCTTCATTTAAATAATTCTAAATGTATGCTTTTATCACTGTCTCTCTACTCTATAGCTGTAAGGGTCACTCTACATTGTGCACCTAAAAATGTTGTGGCTGAACCCTAAGATATTTGCTTTAGACAATTCCTGTGAATCTGTAATTATTTTTAAATAAAATATTTAAAAATATTAGATACTTTTTGGAAATTCTAAATCCATTTTTCAAATTTTTTGACTTTTTTGTTTCATTTTTATATATCTGTGCTCTTTTAGAGAAGATTTCCTCTGTTCTATCTTCCAATTAATTAATTCTCTGTTTAGCTATATCTTTTAACCTATCTCTTTAGTCTCTTTATTTAAGTAACTACATTTATTTTTGGTTATCTCCAATTATTCTTGGTTCTTTTTCATGTCTACATAGCTGCTTGTGTTTCATAACCTCACTTTTCTGATTTATCTCTCTTATCTCTAATTTCCTTGATGTAGATTTTCCCTTTTGCTACACGTTGTACCTCATTTACAGCAGAATTTCTCATACTCTTTGGTTGTTTTCTCCTACGTGTGGCCTAGACTGTGGTGGCTCACTATAAGGTACTGTACTTTTGTACCCAGGTCCTACAGTTTTTTAACTAATGTCTCTGATCTGTGTATTTCCATACTAAATGACTCAAATTCAAGTGCAATTCTCAAATGTAGGTTTCTGTTTGTCGCAGATTGCTATTTATATTTGTGGACCCAAGTGGGCAGCTAGCTTTATGCTTCAACCTAGCTAGAGGACAGAGATATTCAAATTACCCTTTATGGAAGTCAGCTTGTTCTTGGCTCCACTTTTAGACTGTGATCTCTGTTTTGCCTCTTTCTACACATTGGTTGCAGTTTCAACTATTATCACATGTCAATGTTAAAACCCCACCAACCCTAATGTCTTCCTAAGCAAGTCCTTTGACTCAGTTACAATATTCTTCTTTCTTTCTTTCTTTCTTTCTTTCTTTCTTTCTTTCTTTCTTTCTTTCTTTCTTTCTTTCTTTCTTTCTTTCTTCTTTCTTTCTTTCTTTCTTTCTTTCTTTCTTTCTTTTTCTTTCTTGTTTCTTGTTTTTCTTTCTTTCTCCTTCCTTCCTTCCTTCCTTTTCTTTCTTTCTTTCTTTCTTTCTTTCTTTCTTTCTTTCTTTCTTTCTTTCTTTCTTCTTTCTTTCTTTCTTTCTTTCTTTCTTTCTTTCTTTCTTTCTTTCTTTCTTCTTTCTTTCTTTTCTTTCTTTCTTGCTTGCTTTCTTGCTTGCTTTCTTTTCTTTCTTTCTTTTCTTTCCTTCTTTCTCTTGCTCTGTCACCCAGGTTGGAGTGCACTGGCATGATCTCAACTTACTGCAACCTCTGCCTTGTAGATTCAAGTTATTCTCGTACCTCAGCCTCCTGAGTAGTTGACTGCCAGCTAATTTTTTAATATTCTTCATAGAGTAGGGGTTTCACCATGTTGGTCAGGTTGTTTTCAAACTCCTGACCTCAAACAATCCCCCTGTCTCAGCCTCCCAAAGTGCTGGCATTACATGCATGAGCCACCACACCTGGCCCACAATAGGTTTCTTAAACTTACATAGTACCTTGAAGTTTTTTCCTTTTCTTGCACTTGAGTTCAGCTATATATTTTTGAAGAGAAAAATTAACTATTTTCTTTGGCATTTCTAAGCACTTGGATCAGAAGAGAAGGGTATTTTAAATGCTCTTAACATCACCAGTTTGTCCCAGAATGCTGCTGCTGTATGTTACTGTCTACCACGTACATATTCCTGGGTTTATATGAGGTCTCTTTCTACTTTTAAGGCATAGCTCATCAAACTTTGAATCCCTTATGACACCCGTAATATTTCCTGGCCCAAAGTGGAATCTTGTTGCATAAATGCATTAATTAAAGGATTAGACGACTGGACAGAATTTTTTTTTGCCACACCCTACTTTTGGTGAATATTTCTATCTAGACAGATAGCTCATGCAAGATTTATTATCTCTAGATGGCTGAGATTCTGTTAATCAACTTGTCTAGTACCACAGATGGATAATGCTGAATAAAACACAACAAAGCATTCAGGAAGGTATTAATTCTATCTGCTTCCAAGTCTATACCATGGTTCATACTGGCTCCATACTTGCTTCCTGATGGCAGTCTAGAGAGAATTTTGCTTATCCACTAATAGCAGAGGAACATTATGCTTCACAGTTAGATAAAAAGAGGCCTCCAAACTAAAAAAAAAAAAAAAAAGAAAATGAGCACTCTGAAAAAATAAAGAGACATGGAAAGCAACAAAATGAAGACCTAATTCTGTTTATTTTTAATGGTTGTAAAATTCAACTTGAACAAATATCTGCCAATGTGTTATATTCCCTGAAGCCTTTCCCCTTCTCAGGTATTCATTTTCAGGAATTGTACTAAAAATAAACCAAGAGTTTTGTTTTGACAGCATGCTGAAGTTCTTATCCTTTTTCAATAATTTCATTACATATAATAAACCTTAGTTGGCTCAAGGTTATTCTGGCTCATACAAGGCCTTCTTCACCTGACTCAAGTAACATTTTCAGCCTCATCTGCCATTCACCAAAGTGACTCTGTTTTCTGAGAATTGTGTAGACATGTTGGGCATCTGTACGTATCCATCCTTATGCATTTCACTCTGGAAAAAGTAGTGAAAATACTTGTCTTCCTGGAAAATATCTACCCAAATTTCAGTTGAGTCTAAGTCTGCCTATTGTTGTTCTCTCTTCCTAGGCAAAGCAAAAAGTTTCTTTGAAACTCTTCCATAGACTTTTGTTAAGGCCTCTGATTTAACAACTATAATACAAAATAAATTTAACAATTATAAAATAAATGTTACAGGTTTTTCTTAGTTATTATACTTGAAATTTTTGAAGGTAGGCATTTTTAGGGTAATGCCGGGCACCTAGTAGATATCTGAAAACATTTAATGAAATAAACTATTTCCAGAAGCTTTTGTACATAAGGACATTTTCTCAGCCTCCCAAAGTGCTGGCAAAGTGATCCACCCGCCTCAGTCTCCCAAAGTGCTGAGTAGATGACTGACCTAGCTAAAAGCTTAGCATCAGATCCTCTCAATTTGTAGGACCACTCGGCTTCCTTCACTGGGACTCTATCTCAGTTGCCTGATGCCTGCATCTGCTCACTTCTGCCTTGTCTGACCAATGAGTATTTCACCTATTACCAAAGTGATCATATTATCTATTACAGAGTAAAATAAGGCACTGTTAATAATTATGCCAAGACAACAAGTATAAACTGGGGCTGTTGTGAGCCAACTGGGATGTACGAAGACTCTGCCTATTGATTGCTTAACCTAGTATATTTTGCCTGATATTTATAGCCCCCTAGTTTTCTAAATGAAAGTCATATCTTTAATAATAATCACCACTTACAGTGCACTTCTCATAGAGGACTGTTTAATAAAGTACTTCTTTATTATAGACAGGGAAATTAAGGCTAGTAAGCTAAGTGATTTATCCAAGACCACCCAGCTTTGAGTTAGTAGATATAAAATTTGAACATGGGTCTTTCTGGCCACAAGATGTATTTCCTTTTTGCCATGCAGTCCTTATTCTATTACCACACCAAAAGGTCATATAAATTCCATTGCTATAGGCAATTTTTACAATATAACATCTCCCTTAACACAAGCGAACCATTTACTAGGACTTGGAAACATTTTGGGGGATTGAAAACTTTCTCTGCTATGGTAAGATTTAAGTTGTACAGCTTGGAGTTTCATTTCTCACCGTACCTTTTCTACAGGCTTCACATGTGTCTATTCCTTCCTCTCTGTGTCATCCTTACCCCTTTTATCCTTCTTTATCCACTTTTTTCCCTTCACTATTAAAAGTCCCTTGCATGACTGAGATTCCATGAATTTCTTATTCAGAAAAATAAGCTTGGGTGTTGATTCAGCTCTTCAGCGTGTTAATATATGATGCTCACAGCAATTGACACTCCACATCTGATGAACTTTGAGGTTCAGTGAATTGCAGTTGTTATGTTTCCCTAGGTTGTTGTAAGGTTTAACACTTACAGACAAGGGTGTAGCTCCAGGGATCAGACCAGTTTTTTAGGGATTAGAGAACCCTGGGGCTTGGTTGAGATTAGTCCTTCCTGTTAGCAGCACTTATTACTCTTTACAGACAGGGCAGCCTTCAGTGCCAGAGCTTCCCACCAACAGGGAAAAGCTTGGGGGCCTGACTCGGGGACCACAAATTCCAGGTGCGATGTAGGAGAATGTCTGAGATAAGAGACAATAAACGTGGTAGGAACTGTGAAAAATCTATTGTACAGGAGGTGAAAGGGGAGAGATTAGCTCAGTAAGTTGTCAGCTCATTTTCTTACTGTGCTATCATGAGCTTTAACTAAAAAAGAAAAAAAATCTGTTTGATCTCCTGTATTGGAGATGTATTTCAAGGCCTGTATCTGTCACTGAAATCTACAAAGTGTGCTTCAGCTATAAATCTCTATCCTTGACTGTACACATGCAATTATCTTAGAGAGATCTGGCTTCCATAAAAATGACAATTGTCATTCCTGATCTTCCTTTCCTTCATGAAAATATAATGTTTATGTTTAAAAAATAACCTTCAATTGATAAGTAACAGAGAAATTTATGCCATTATCGTATTAGATGTCATACCCTGAAATGTCTCTTACTAATCAGGAAAAAGCAATTCGTTTACTTAAACTTTATTTCTTCCAGTACAGCAACTCTGAAAAGTCATCAGTAAAATTACTTTCCCAATTAAAAGTAGTAAGATTTCATTGGTTAGAAACATTATAGATTTGTGTGCATACTGACTGTGATGTTGCTTCTAGTTATAAGTGTAATAATGGTTTGAGACAATAAACTATTTCCTCCAAGCTTCCACACTGTTGTCCAGAAATTATGTATGTCTGCAATTGCTGGGTTGACTTTGCCAAATCTACCCCACACTCTTACTGTTTAATGACTATGCTCTCTCTCTGAGAACTGTTTGGTGCTTTCAAATATAAGAGCCTACACTAAAAATGAACTTAAATTGATTAATGTTGTAGGATCTCCTAGTCATGGCAATCCCTCTTGAGTTTTATATTCATGAAAGTCAGGCCATGATTTGGTGGGGCAGGAACTGTTCCTAGCATATTCTGTGGTACATTGTAGGTATTTAATGAACATTCATCAGATAAATTAGTTTTTGGGTGCAGTGGTTCACACCTATAATCCCAGCATTTTAGGAGGCTGAGGTGGGCAAATCACGAGGTCAAGAGATTGAGACCATCCTGGCCAACATGGTGAAACCCTGTCTCTACTGAAAATACAAAAAAGTAGCTGGGCGTAATGGTGCATGCTTGTATTCCATGCTACTCTGGAGGCTGAGGCAGCAGAATTGTTTGAACCAGGGAGGCGGAGGTTGCAGTGAGGCAAGATCACGCCACTGCATTCCAGCCTGGAGACAGAGCGATACTTCTCGAAGAAAAAAAAAGTAATATTTATTAATGCGATAATGATAGATAACACATATTGAATGCTTATAAGGCACAAGACCCTGTTCTCAGTGCTACACATGCATCATCATCTTTTTTTTCTCATTAAACTTCTATGAGATAGATTTTACAAATGAAGAAATCTGGTGCACAGCGAAGTAACTAGCCCAAGATCTCTGCTGAAGCAGGCGATAGAGCAAACACGCCAATGGCCGCGGCCTAAGTCCAAAACCTATTTTCTTAGTCACTGCATTTGTGCTGAATGTGTGTTTTCATATTTCTATGTTAACTAATTTCCAGCATAATAACTTTGGTTCCAGTGTTGAAGGTACCAGTCATTAGAGGCGGTTGTTATATTTTTTTGAAGTTGTTATTCTGCTTCAAGTTTATACTGTGTACTTGCCATACTTTGTCTCATTTTAACCTTTCACTAGCTCAGAGGTTGTTGTTATTACTCTGATGATGCTGATTAGATAACGAACTGTCAGAGGAGTCAGGAACTAGCCCCAGGACATACAACAAAGTAAGTGCCAAACAGAGTTTCAACTCAGGTCTAACACATTCCAAAGGCCATGCCTTTCCCACCATGACAATGAATACTTCACATGATTGGACTAGGCCTATGTGAATTCACCAAATCCTACAAGCATGATTTGTTGTTGTTTCTTATCTATTGTTAAATAAGAGCCAATCATCAAGAAAAAGGTCCTCTGATATCTACATCAACAATGTGATTCAGACTAAATGTCTGAGGTGTATTTTCAAGATTGTGCAGAGAAAAGGAACCAATAGAAGATATATATGATTTATTTTAAGGGATTGCTTCATGCTATAGTGGGGGCTAGCAAGTCTAACATCTATAGGGCAGGCTGGCAGGCTGATAAGTTGACAGGTGTTGAAACATTGCGGCCTTGAAGCATAGACAATAGGTTGATTATAAAGACCTAACTTAGGGATCCACTGTACCCCCTTCAAAGAGCATTCAAAAGAGACCCTCAGGGACTTACATAGATGGTTTTCAAACTCTAGTCAGTACTGCTCTCAGACTTGGACAAGAGAGGCTTTGAGCCAGGGTTCTGTACTGTAGAGTACTTCGTCTTGGTGACTATATCCCCTGCCATAGGTTTATAGCCTGTAATCTGTGGGGCTGAGGGTATATGCCCACCAGGAGCCTATGCCTGCTTTCTAGACCATGATCTGGGTACTTGGGACCCTGAATTTCTCTGAAAAAAAAAAAAAAAAAAAAAATGGCCTGAACCTGAATAGTATTTCTCTTAAAGTTTACCTCCCAAGGGTGTGCTGCAAGACCAGTTTGCAAAGATTGTGGACAAGATTGTGGCCAGTGTTTCTAATTTTGAGTAGGGTGTCCAGAGATTACATGTGAAGTCCCACTGTGGGGCATGGAACTTGGAATGGTAAGAAAAGTTGGGGAGACTGTGGGCTGGGTTCCAGGGGCAGGGAGTCAGGAGCTGGTCTTTCTCATTCCAGAATTTTCCATCACAAACTGAGGAGTACAAGAATTCTAGATTTAAACATAGTCTTTTCCATCATTATGAAGATATATTTGACAAAGTAGGGGACAGACTATGTTTTATTTAATGATTGCTTAGTTTTATTTATAACAATTTATCCTAAATATTTAGACAAATAGTCTCCATTTGTCCTCTTCCCCTGGGCTCTGTAAATGTTAAGGGCCTCTCCTTCAGACCCCTTGAGGATTCCTCAGAGTTACCTGAGAAGATGAGGATGCTGAACACATAGTTTGAGCTTCCCGATTCCATCATAAATTAGAATAGTACTTTATTTATTAGTTTATCATGTTGGATTTTGTTGAACAAAATAATTCTGCTGGCCTCAAAATAAATGTTTGAAAACCACAGACTGCCAGGCATAGTGATGCACACTTGCAATCCCGATTACTATGGAGGCTGAGTTGGGAGGATCACTTAAGCCCAGGAGTTCAAGACCAGTTTGGGCAACATGGCGAGGTCTCACTGGTTAAAAAAATAAAAATAAAAAAACCACTATAAACCATAAGCAAGTATCATATTAAAACTTGAAGGGACCTTAAAAGTCTTCTACCAAAATTCCACAATTTTACTAATGAGAAAATGGAGGCCCATGGAAGGTGAGAGAGTCCTTGAGTCCTTGGCTAGTGCTCTCTGCCATATTAGTTATGATCATGGCTTGTCTTTGCCAGGCTCTTTGAGGAAGAAGTCTGAGATGAAAGTGCAGAAGAAATAAGTTTTTCTTTAAGATATCCAGCATACCAGCCAGGTGTGGTGGCTCATGCCTGTAATCCCAGCAGTATGGGAGGCGAAGGCAAGTGGATCACAAGGTCAGAAGATCAAGACCATCTTGGCCAACGTGGTGAAACCCCATCTTTACTAAAATACAAAAAATTAGCCAAGTGTGGTGGTGCACACCTGTAGTCCCAGCTACTCAGGAGGCTGAGGCAGAGGAATCGCTTGAACCAGAGAGGAGGAGGTTGCAGTGAGCCAAGATCATACCACTGCACCCCAGCCTGGCAACAGAGTGAGAGTCCATCTAAAAAAAAAAAAAAAGATATCCAGCATACCTTTTCAGGATCCTCTTTATGCCTGTTATAGTGGTTCAGTTATCTGAATTTCTCCCCTTTTGCACCCATCTTTATTGAAATTTTGGCAGAAGAATGTGCAATTGTTTAGTAAGAATATGATTTATCTGTTGCCACTTCTGGTGGCAATGGCGTTTTAAGCTTTTTCTCCCATTTTAAAATGAATTATTTCCTGGTGAGTAAATAAGAGAAGCATTGCATTTTGTGTGTACCTTGGCATTAGAGCAGGAAGAGCTTTAGGATTTTGGACACTACATATATTTTCATTCATTAGGCTCTCTTTGAAGGTAAAGAGTTAATAATATAAGCTATCTGGAAAGAGTAGAAATTTTTTACATCTTTCTATCCTTTTAGATTGCAGAGAGAATCAAAGAGCAATAACCCCACCTAACAATTGGCTTAGATTTGCAAAGCCTTGCCCATGAAACAACAGGATCTTGTTAAAAGATTTCTGGGAAGCTGGAAGGAAACCTGTTCTGCAATAAAAAATGTGTAGTGGAATCTTCAGCTTCTTGCTTGGGAGATCAGAGACTTGAAGTCCATAGTTCCTGGATAGAGCAGACCTTAACAACCACAACTATTCTCAATTGTCCCCAGCTCATACCCTCTTCATGGACTTGATGCCAACCACTGTTTTTCCCAATCCTCTTTCTTCTCTCTTTCAGAGCTGTTAGTGTCGAATTTCTCTCTACCACCACTCTCACACAGAAGGCTGACCTCCAACTTGTACAAGGCTCTGGGGTGTTATCTCATGATGTCCTCTCCATTCTGCTTTAATTATCCCACATTCAATGGCTTCGTTTTATTTCTTCAAGGTGGTGATGGAACTAACATGGAGGTGATGCTGGCATTATTTAGAGCTTCCATTTCTATATACTGATGGCCTAAAATCCCATTGGCCTGAGACTTTGGGGACACAGAGCCATTGGTAGATGACTTTTACAGTCTGGGAAGGAAGCAGTGCCATATGTGACTCTAGGCAGCCTACAGGGGATATCCTAGAAGCATCATGGAGGAACACTGCATGGAGCAGTGTCTCTCTGTTGCAGCAAAGCCTACGTGTAAAGGCACCCTAGATAGTAGTTTGTCAACTTTAGGACATTGTCTTCTAATGTGCATGTCAATGCAAATAGGCAAAGAGGGTCTAATTTTGTATATTATTATATTAAGTTGGTACAAAAGTAATTGTGGTTTTTGCCATTACTTTCAATGGTGTAACCAGCAATTACTTTTTGCACCAACCCGATAGAAAAATCTACTAATAATAATGATGCTTATAGATTCAGGGAACTAACAAAATGGGGAGGGGGAGAATTGTAAAGCATGATTTTGCTGTGTAAGAGAAATAATCATTATAGCAATTAAAATGTGCTAGTTTGTTTTTATGCCTTAATATCATACTATTAGGTTGGTGCAAAAGTATTTGCAGTTTTTGCCATTAAAAGCAAAAGTGAAACCGCAATTATTTTGTACTAACCTAATATTATAATCATTATGCATAGTTTTCTTATGCATAGTTTACATCAAACTTTTTATATGTTTAATTTAATTATATACAGTTTTCTCTTTATTTCAGTTTTTAGAAAATATAATTCAATTTTTTTAATGTAGCATGATTACCCTCAACTCTCAAAAAACACTATTTCTAAAACCTAAATATATGTATCTAAAGTTTAGTGGTAACATAAGATATCCTTGACAAAACCACATATGTATATATGTAGTTTGTATACACATTTTGAAACTCCATGATATTTTACCTACATGTATTATAAAATATATAATATAAATAATATATAATATTAAAATAATGCATAATTTATTACACAGAGAATAAGCTTGCTCTCTGAATTTTAAGTAGGTTTAAGGCTGACTTAGGGAGCCATAAAGACTGGTAAACAATTGGATTTTCCTACCACATTTCAGAGGGAAGGAAATAGGACTGACCCCACTAGAGAGTCAGCCAGCTTATTAGAAACACTGTAGGTGTTGTAGCTAACAATGTGGGCTTTGGGGCCTAACATCTGGATTCAAATCTGTCTGTTACTTAGTGAACAATTACTTGTCCTTTCTGTGTCTCAATCTTCCCAACTACAAAATATAAATAATAACAGAATCGACATCATAAGGTTGTTGTAAGGACTAAACTTCTTTTTACATATATACATACATATATATATATATATATACACACACACGTACATATATATATATACACATATACATTTACATCTGTGTATATATATGTGTGTGTATATATGTATATATGTGTGAGTATCTATACCAGGATCCCAGATTCTAAGCCCATCTTTGCCTCTGAACATTTCTGTGGCCTTGAGATAGTTCCTTCACCTCTCTCAGTCTGTTTCCTTACAGGGACATTTGACCAAATGATTTATAGGGCATCTTCTAACTCTAATATTATGTGATGTTGAATATGTGTACATATATGTATATATACACACATATATATACATATATTTATGTATATTAGATAACACACATACATATACATACAAATATATAAATATGTATATGTATATATTAACCAAACCAGTGTTTCTCTTTCTCAAAATAAGATAGTAGAGCTGGAAAGTTAGGTAGTAAGAAAGCTATTGGATAGTTCTGGCACAGAAATGTCATACTCTATTTGTGATGAGTTATAAACTGAGATCAATAGAATCTCACAGAAAGATTAAATACCTTTAACTGAAGGCTCCCAAATGCTAGACTCGATAGCTGTGTATTTACCCCAGAGACTCCAAGATTAAGTTCAAAGTTATTGTAATGTTGTTTTCTATTTGAACAGAAGACTAAAGTTGGATTCAGCTGGGATTATTAACAATTGTATATATTAGCACCTAAGTATTATATTTCTTTAAGTTGTGCATTATATACATATTTATAAATTTAGTAAGTGTTAAAATAACCAAAGGTGAAAATAGCAAGAAATGTCCTATGTGTGTATATGTGTGCATAAATTGTATGCACACATACACATGCACACAATGGAAGCAGGTATTAAAACCAGATGCTCAGTCTGTTTGGAATCCTACACAGAGGGCTGCAGTCTACGCACCATTATTCACCTGGTGACAGGTACCCAAGTTGTAGATGTGGTATCTGAAAGGAAATAAACAGCCTTACACATGCAAACCTTGCAAACAAAACCTAAAAGTGATGGCTGTTGTCACTTCTCCAGCAACTTTAACGAAATTCTTTCATTCCACTGAATTAAACAAAAAAAGCACCAGGATTCTAAAAGCCCACCTTTGCCTCTAAACATTTCTGTGGGCTTGGGACGGTTCCTTCACCTCCTTCAGCCTCAGTTTCCTCACAAGGACATTTGACCCGATGATTTATAGGGTATATTCTAACTTTAAGATTTTTTTTTTTTTTTGAGACGGAGTTTCGCTCTTGTTACCCAGGCTGGAGTGCAATGGCGCGATCTCGGCTCACCGCAACCTCCACCTCCTGGGTTCAGGCAATTCTCCTGCCTCAGCCTCCCGAGTAGCTGTGATTACAGGCACGTGCCACCATGCCCAGCTAATTTTTTGTATTTTTAGTAGAGACAGGGTTTCACCATGTTGACCAGGATGGTCTCGATCTCTTGACCTCGTGATCCACCCGCCTCGGCCTCCCAAAGTGCTGGGATTACAGGCTTGAGCCACCGCGCCTAAGATTTTTATGATGTTGAATTTTGTCCCTGTGAGGAGTTTGAAGAAGGATGGAGACAAGTCAATTTTGACAGGAAATAGAACTTGTGTGACTCTAAAAATACTGAAATAAAAATATAAACTCTAGATTAAATTCCTTAGAAACTTGTAATTATTTAACATCTTTTTAGAATGGTATGTACTCCTGTTCAGTAATTTCTGATTTTATATCCATTTTTAGCAATATGTGAAAAATACATAGAGCTTTGCTAACCACGGGCAATTGTTACATCTCATATAATATTTGCTGCTTCTCTGTTTTAAAATTTTAGCATAAAAGAAAAAAACCTTTCCTTTTCATGGGTACGATAGCTTGATAGCTACAAGTCCAAAGCCAACAAGTTTAAAGCTTTAATCTTTAAATCTGGTCTTTGCTTTAAATCTTTAAAATTTCTGGGATTTTTGTGTTCTTCAAATGCTATTTTTTAATTACCACGGAAGATATTCAAATTTCATGGCCAAAAATGTTTTATGAACTCCTAATTGAAAAGGAAAAATTCTCCATATTATTGTGTGGTTACTTTATTGTGTTGGATGCTGTGGTAAACATTTTCTAGATATTGATTTCTATAGTCCTCAAAATAAGCCTGATGCATCAGGTAATATAAAAACCTGTTTTATAGGTAACAAAAGTAGACAGTAGAAATCTTAATTATATAGTTTGTAAATGTCAGAGTTGGAATTCAAAATCTTTGTTCATTTGTCTGCAAACTTAATCCAGTTTTTAATAAATAGTATCAGTGCCAAGACTGTAAATGCTCAGTTTCCAATACTTTATTTTAATTTGAATATTTACCATGGTACTGAAACACTGTAGTTAAATGGATTTATTGTTAATGGATTAGTAACTAAATCTATTAACTATGTGAATGTATGTATTTTTACCATCTACGGTGATTTTGAATCTGACCAGGAAGTAATACCCACTGATCAAATGACCACATCCTGAGAGTATTTTATTTAATAAATGCACTTATTGTATGCAAAGCACTAAGCCATGCACAGACATCGACTCAATTAATTTTCATTCTAATGCAAGGAGTAACTACTATTATTGTCTCCAATTGTACAGATGAGAAACTGAGTCACAGAAAGGTTAAGATAACATGTCCAACATTGTATAGCTATAAATAAACAGCTAAAACCAAAACACAAGTAGTCTGTATCCAGAATCTGGGATTTTAACTTAATATATTTTACTTGATTTCTCATTAAAAAAATTTTTGCGGATACTATCTTTCCACTTCAGAGTTTTGAAGGTTTGAATTTAAATTGACTGCTAAAGCTACTGACAATATTTGCCAGTTCTCACATAACTAAACAGGGAGATCACAAAGATGCTGGAGAGGATGTGGAGAAATAGGAACAAACTTACACAGTTGGTGGGAATGTAAATTAGTTCAACCATTGTGGGAAACAGTGTGGCGATTTCTCAAGGATCTAGAAATAGAAATTCCATTTGACCCAGTTATCCCATTACTGGGTATATACCCAAAGAACTATAAATTGTTCTACTATAAAGACACATACACACGTATGTTCATAGCAGCCCTGTTTACAATAGCAAAGACCTGGAACCAACCAAATGCCCATCAATGATAGATATACTGGACAAAGAAAATGTGGCACATATACACCATGGAATACTACGCAGCCATAAAAAAATGATGAGTTCTTGTCCTTTGTAGGGACTTGGATGAATCTGGAAACCATCATTTTCAGCAAACTGACACAAGAACAGAAAACCAAACACCACATGTTCTCACTCATAGGTGGGTGTTGAACAATGAGAACACGTGGGCTCGGGGAGAGGAGCATCACACACTGGGGCAGTTGGTGGGGGCTAGAGGAGGGGCAGCAGGGGGAAGGAAGGGTGGGGAGGGATAACATGGGGAGAAATGCCAGATATAGTATGCACCTATACAACAACCCTGTATGACCTGCACATGTACCCCAGAACCTAAGGTAAAATAAAATTTTTACATAAACTATTAAAAAACTACTATCTTATGCAAAGATAGTATCATGTAAAAAAAAAAAAAAAAAAAAAAAGGAATACCCAGAAAATCTCCAAAACTTGAGAATCTGTTGCAAACTAGGCACTATATAAAGTTCCAAAGACCATACAAGTTACAGAAACTTAAATATGGCTCTATCAGTTTTTATTGCATTTGATCAATATCACAGATAGTTTTGTGTTGATCTTACATAGTTTTGTAATGACAGGAATTCTAGAAAAGGAAGCAGCAAGCACAGAGTTCAACTTTGAAGTTTGCCCATGCTAGTTGTTAAGAGTTAACTTCAATCAGCATCTGAAAAGTTAACTTTTCCAAGCCTGGCAGCTTTTCTCAAAGACCTGTACTTGGTGTTTGAGTTCTTGACTTCAGTCCATAGATGAACTGCTTATTTTAGAAAGTTTAGCTAACCTGAAGGCCATCAGCTCACTGTTAGGTGGGGGGTCCTTAAAGGTGGGTAAATTTGGCAATATACCAACTATGTCAGTTACACACCCCCACTTTTCCTACCCCCTACCTTCCTTACTCCCCACAGGGTGCATAAGAAAACAATCATGTTATATTAACTTAGCTTTATGGAAAAATTCAACTAACATATTTAACACACTGGTTATAGGTTCATTAAGAACTGCCTTAAAAAGTTGGCCCTGATACTAAGCAATATGAAGAGGAAGAAGCAAATTGTACTGAAAATCAGGAATTTCCAGCTGTGAGAAGAGCTGCAAGGACTGGGGAGATATAATGTCTTAAGAATGGCGAGAAAGTGCTGACGAGACTGCATTTCTGACGGCACCCACAGTTAGTAGATATGCAGGTGATCCTGATGAGCTAAATCTTCCTTCGCAGTTGGAGGACAGATGCTGTAACTGTAGTAATAGTGGGTGCATAAAGAGACCCCAGCAAGAGTATAAGTGAAAGGGATACAGCTTTCCTGAAGACATGAATATCAAAGGCGGATACTGGTATAGGACACCGTCAATCAGCTTGGCTGGTGATGGTAAGCTCCTGCTGTGATAAAAAATATGAGGCAAAATATCAGAAAAAGCTGATAAAAAGCATATTTTTAAACTGCTGTGCTTGAGACAGCATGGTTTAGTGCTTGGGCTTTCTTCTTGGTTCAGCTTCAAACTGAGCTGGCTCTGAGTAGCTCTCCTTGCTTGGGGAGGCAGCTCCTCCAAGACAGGGCAGACATTTTTGGCGTGGTGGTCTGGAGAAGTTTGCATTGGCACCCTCTGGGTTGAAACTGGACTCTGGATAAACAAAGCGCTGCAGTTCCCAGTACTGCCAGACCCTTAAACTCCATAAATATCAGTATTCATCCCCCTCTTCCCTCCCCAGAGAAAATGAAAAGAAAATGAAACTGCATTGAAGTTTGCTTCCCTTGAATAAACACCAAACACACTCTAAAAACCAAAGCTGCTCTCCTCTCTGATATTAAACCTGGTAATTACACTATGAAACTTAAGCCTATAAATTCAAGCTTGGAAAGGTAAAATTGCGGAGAAGGAGAAACCTAGTAAAATGTGTCCGTTCTGCATATGTATAGCCCGTTCTCTTTTGAATGCTCTTCAGTATGATATAAACTTCACTCTACTGTGGTGAAAATCATTCTACCCCACTGTTTCTATGATGTACTCCCTTTCATACTCAGAACGCTTTACTCAAAAGCATAAACATTCCAGGTAAAAGGAAATCGATGCTCTTTAGTGTGTTAAAGTTTGTGTGTCTGAGAATTTGTGTTTTCTCCTGTTTTTGAATTGATGAAATCTTTGAAAATAGATGCCAGAGCTGTGAGATTCTGTCTAATAAGTAGCTGGCTTACCAGGAGGCTAAGTGTCTGCAGAGAAGTTATGCTGTTTCAAACCAGGCCCAATTTTTGGTTGTCTGTTTGCTCCAGTGGCCACTGTCATCCTAAGTGAAATAATATCATTCAGGCCTCCCCGGCACTCTGGTTACAGTTACACTCTACCTCTGACCACTCAGAATGAAATTCAGGAAATGGTGCTTTGGAATTTACAATTAGATGGAAACACAGCGAAGATCAGATTTTTCTCTATCCTTACTCTGCCTCATTCTGAAAATGGCATTGGTTTGCTACAATGAGAGAAGAACCTTGAGTTTCAGTTCAGAATTCATTTATTTCATTTACCATTTTAATATGAAGAAAGACTTAGAATAGTTTGGACCATTACAAATACACTTTCTTAAGTTAAATTTTTCTTATGCTTTAAAATAATAAAGGGCTTCATCCTATTTAATGGATTGTTTTATAGATCAGAGAGGATAAAACTAATATGGTAGCAAAGTAAATGAACTCTTAGCCCAGTTGGCCAAATGTATCCCATACAGCTGGATTTCTTAAGTTTGTATTTAAAGATAACTTGACTACTCTTCAGGATATTTCTTTGTACTTTTGTCCTTTCTCCCCAATCTATTCTATTAACAATATCTTTCTCTTTCTTCCCAGAAAGATGCGATTAGGTTCTTATCTTGCTTTCTTAATGTGTCTTTCTGCTTCCTTAATTTAGTTCACAGCTCCATTTGTGCCAACCGTAGCCTTGTCCTGCACCATCTTGCCACATCTATGGGTGCAGTTGCTGGAACTGCAAGGTCAATGCCTCCTAGTTCATGTGGGGCATTCCCTTCTGCTGATCCAAATTGGAAACAATTTAAACTTTGCTTTTGGCCTTTTCTTTCTCTTCCATGTTCTATTTCTATGTGTTCTCAAGCTTTCTTCTCCTCAGGTAAAGATAGATGAGAGTCACCATTTTTCACTGTTGTGATGCCACAGGGTACTTTATTCTGCAAATGATAGTCTTTCACACACCTGTGAACAGACAGATAAGCAGGATGATGCATAAAAACTCTTTTATTAAAGTCTAAGATATACCAGAGACACAGCTATGTGGAGCTGTGGGCTCCCATCCCAGGATGGCTTCCTTCACTCCTGCAATTGCTCGCGTAGTAAAGTTTCATTTTAATGTTTAATTTTTATAATTGTTTATTAAATTCTAGGCTAAAATGATACACTACAGAATCCATCTTAAGAGCAAATATAACACAAAATAATAAGCTCAAGCAGAAATAAACCAAGTTTCTGAGTTGAATGGCAAAAATAGAGCTTTAATTTTTAGATGGGCACACGTTTATGAATTGAAAGCAATTATAACAAGAGCTCAAGTCATGTGAGGTTGGAAGAGTAATGAAGGTTGTGCAATTTTTAAGAACTATGGTGGCCAAGTGACAATTTTATATTTGAATGATGAACGGAGAGGTGGGTTTTCATGGAGAACAGGAATTGGGTGAGACAGGAGGATGATAGAGATGGAAAAATCAGCGATCAGAAAGGCCCACAGATGAGTCAAGTTCAGGCTTTCAGGTCTCTATGTCACATTGTTGTCACTTAATACATTTCTACTGAAAAGTCAGGTGATTATGTGATGAGGCTAACATGTATATAGGGTCTCATATACAGATAAAGAACACAGAATCAATTCACTTGTAAATTTGAGTTTGGTTGGGTAGAAAAAAGTCAAAATAAGACTGAATCAGCCATATTCACAATGAGAGACATATTTCAGAATGCCTATATCTTAATTTAAAAGAGCAGATATATTTGATAAGATTGTCTTTCTAAGCTACGTGGGATTGTCTGCCCCATAAAAAAATCCATTTGGAAAACATATTCAATGAGTTGAAGCTGAATTATTTTAAAGGTTATTGTCATCACATAATAGTCATGTGACAAATGTGCTCCAATAGAATCATAAACAAAGGAAGCCAGCCATAACAATGAATGACTAACTTTAGTAGAGTCAGAGTGTGCTGACTCTCCTACATACTGCTGGATCAAAATGCACCTGCATTTCCAAACCTTAGCAGTTTTGATATGACTGTATCACACGTTATAGTTAATTACATTTTTATAAGTATTTGACATCATTACTCTTTAGCTTCTTCAGTAGGGCTTAGGAGTCACCCTGGAATTATTAACAGCCAATTTAAGATAACATTGAGCAATATCTTCTAACAACTTGTTTCTAGAACTCTATTCATGCATTTTGATTTGGTTAAGATAAACTTACAGGGCACATACAAATTTTTAAACCATGAATTCACGAAAAAATAATTGTTAAGAATTAAGGGAGGAATTAGACAAAATTTACAATAAGCTTCTTCTTCCCTTGCTGGTTAGCAATATCATTTGTTTCATACCTACCCTGAGTTAGACATGATTTTTAATTTCACATATGCACCTTTCTTTGATTCTTCTGAGTCTCTTACACTGTGCCTCCTAGATGTCCCTCACTTGAATCCAATATTGAAATATCTCCTAGTGACTACATATTTGTACAGCTCTTACTTGTACCAGAAACTGATACTGATATGTTAGTAAATTCATTTAACAACTAAAAATCATGATTCAAGAAAAACTAGTCAATAGACAAATAAGATGTATCCAGCAGGAACCAAGGTAAGCTTAAAATAATAAGGTGTCAGTATTTTTCTAAAGCTGTGGCTGATCATGTGGACTTTTCTTATTCAAAGCACTGAGGACAAATAAAAACTCCCTATTATATTTCCTAAAACAAAAATTCTCAAAGTAGCCATTACTATGGTGAGAGAGATTTTTAAATATTAGCTATTCTTATCGGTTAACTTTTGAATTTGTTAGTTTATTTATTTGCTATTTATTTATATTCTCTCACCACCAGAAGTAGTACTGAAATGACCAGAGATTTATTTATAATGTATTTTAAATTGTCTGATGTTTGTAAATTTACCTAAGCTGTTAATATGTATCAATAGAGAGGATATTGTAAGAATGTAAGAGTAAGGACCTCCAAAATTATTTTCCTCCATATAAAAATGAGAATATTTGCAACAATGGTCAAAATAACCTTTTTAAAAACTGTGGATATTAATCAAGCCTTGCAAAAATTATAGCAGTCTTTATTCAAGAACAACTGTTAGGAGCTCTGTGGTATTATAATCAAACTATTCCCATCACCCTCTCCCTTGCTGCATGTTAGCCTTGAAAACCATCAGTCTTGTAACCATGATAACCATGAAAGCCAGTAGCTGAGCAGACACAGGAGGTGACCCACAAGCCCCATCTTCAGAGAATGTTGATTATTAGAACTGTCTAGAAGTTCCTTGGAAATACCCACTCACAGGGCTTGCTTTTGTTTGTCCTGACTCAGCTTTTACTCACTAAGAACAGACTTTTTCCAAAGACTTATGTCGAAAATAATCAATGGCAATTGTTTGAGATCACAGCTGCCTGAAATCATAACAGCTGGAGCAAATAAGAAACTGACCAAAAAACTTAAAACAAAAAGCTGGGAAATTAGAGGTCCACGGAGGGTTGAAAAAGCTCTGACATTTTCCTGGAAATCTAAGAAGGCATGCACATGTGTAGGGCTGTGCACCTGCTGCCGAAAACTTAAAAAGGCTCTAATGTCACATCTCTGGCTGACCTTGAGGCTCTGCACAAGGAGGACATGAAAGTTAAGATGGAGTTTTTAACTCTCTGCCCAAGCATTGAAAATGTAACCCAACATACACACAAAACCCTTTAGCAATGGCTGAAAGACTTATTTGTTCAAGACATTTAAGGAAATTTTTGTCCAACTAAGCTGAGTAGAGATTCCAGTGGCCACAAACAATAAAGAAAGCATATTATATTTAAATAATTAATTCAGGAAAGGAAAGTCATTAAACAAACAATAAGAATAATAAAAAGAACAACAAATATTATCAACAACCAAATCTGGGGAAGAAAAAAATCTGATTTCCCAAGTTACTACAATATACTTTTTAAAACGTCAAGTTGTAAAAACAAACAAACAAGCAAAAAACACCATATACCGAAAAGGGAAAACCATGGCCCTTATAGACAAGAAAAGAAAACAAAACAAAAAACAGTTAATACTTAAAAGAAATTATCCTTTAGAAACCCATACATTGAACTTACTAGACAGAATTTAAATGAGCTATTAAAAGTATGTTTAAAAATCTAAAGGAAATCATATCTAAAAAATTAAAGAGAAGTATGAGAATAATATCTAACAAGGCAATATTGATAAAAACACAGATGCCATAAAATGCAACCAAATAGAAACTCTGAAGTTAAAAAGTACAATAACTAAAATAAAAATTCACTAGAAACTTTCAGCACTGGATTTGAGCTTTCAGAGGAAAGAATCAGTGAATTCAAAGATGTCAATAGAGATTATCCAGTCTGCGTAGCAAGAAGAAAAGAGGTTTTTGTTTTTTGTTTTTTTTTTGTAAAAGCTAACAAAATTGACAAATCTGTAGCTAGATTGACCAAGAAAAGAACAATTAAAATTTCTAAAATCAGGAATGAAAGGTCAGTCATTACTAATGATCTTACCAAACAAAAGACTTTAAGGAAAAATATGAAAAATTATATTCCAAAAAATAAGATAACCTACAAAGACATTTCAAAAATATTGAAACGGATCAATTTTTAAAAATCTGAGTAGATTTATAGCAAGTAAATAGACTGAATTAGTAATAAAAAAAATTATCCCACAACAAAGAAAACAGGCTTAGATGGTTTCACTGGTAAATTATACCAAAAAAAATAACTTGCTCCAATCCTGCGCAAATGCTTCCAAAAGATAGACTAGAAGGAAAATATTTCCAACTCATATTATTAGGCTAATATTACCCTGACACAAAAACCAGGCAGAGATTCTGAAAAAGAAAACTGTAAACCACTAACCCTCAGGAATATAGTCATAAAAATCTTCAATAAAATGCTGGCAAAAAGAATCCAATTATTTTTCTGTTTTAAAAAGGACCGTACACAGGACCAAGTAGGCTTTACCTCAGGAATGCAAGGTAGTTGAAATAAATAAAAGTCAATCAATGCAATATACTATATTAATAGAATAAACTTTTGTCAAAATCCAACACCCTTTCATAATAAAAATAATCAACATGTTAAAGATGGAAGTGAACTCCCTCAACCTGTGAAAGTGATCTACAAAAAAACAAAAAAAGACAGCTAATATTATACTTAATGGTAAAAGACTGAAATATCAGGAGCAACACAAGGATGTTCACTCTTTTCACTTATGTTCAACATTATACTAGAGTTTCTAGCCAGAGAAATTAGGCAAGGAAAAAAACAGTAAAAGACATCAAAATTACTAATCCTTAGGTAAATGTAAATCAAAACCATAACAAGATACCAATTCCCATGCACTAAGATGGCAATAATAAAAAAGACAGACAATGACAAGTTTTACCAAGAATGTGTAGAAATTAAAACCCTCATTTATTACTAGTGGGAATGTGTAACAGTGCACTCTTTTTGGAAAACAGTTTTGCAGTTCCACAAAGAGTTAAACATAGAGTTACAATATGACCTAGGAGCCCATTCCTAGGTGTATACCAAGAGAAATTAAAATATAGAGTCTACACAAACATGTGGAGAGGGATGTTTACAGAAAAATTATTCATAATAGTAAAAAAGTGTAAATAACCCAAATGCCCCTCAAATGATTAATGGAGCTGGATACAGTATCACATGTCCCTAATCCCAGCTACTATAGGGGCTGAGGCGGGAGGACTGCTTGAGCCTAGGAGTTTGAGGCCAGCCTAGGCAACGTAGGAAAATCTTGCCTCTAAAAATATAATAACTTTTTAAAAATGATGAATGGATAAACAAAATGTGGCATATTCACAGAATGGAATATTACTCAGTTATAAAAAAACAAAACAAAACAAAAAGAATGCCATGCTGATACCTACAATGTGAATGAACCGTCTTGCAGAGATAATGTTGGACTAAATTGATAAGGTGAGGAGTGAGAGGTTATAAAAGATAATAAAAAAGTATGAAGCATGCAAGGATTTCATTAGTAAAAGAAGGTGAATAGGTAGAAGGGCAAAAGGACCAGGTCTGTGAGATTAGTTGTGAACAATTCTCTTTATTATTTAACAAGCACTCACTATTGCCATTTAATTCTCATAATATTCCTGTGAGGTAGATGGTAGTATTAATCTCTCTAGATGAGAAAAGCTAGGCATAAACAAGTTAAGTAACTTGCCCCCAAAGTCACACAGTACGTGATAGGGTTGGGATTTGAACCTAACCTGTCTAGCTCCAGGGTGTGTGTGTGTGTGTGTGTGTGTGTGTGTGTGTGTGTGTGTGTTTGAGACAAGGTCTCACTCTTGTCACCCAGGCTAGAGTGCAATGGCATGATCTTGGCTCCCTGTAACCTCCGCCTTCCAGGTTCAAGTGATTCTCCTGCCTCAGCCTCCCGAGAAGCTGGGAGTACAGGTGCCTGCCACCACACCTGGTTCATTTTTGTCTTTTTAATAGAGACGGGATTTCACCATGTTGACTGGGCTGGTCTCAAATTCCTGACTTCAGGAGATCCGCCCGCCTCAGCCTCCCAAAGTGCTGGGATTACAGGCGTGAGCCACCGCATCCTGCCCAGGGTCTGTGTTTTTAATCATTGCACTAAGATATCTACTGTATACTGTTAAAGAAATAAAAAGTAGATTAAAAAAAAAAACAGATTATTACGATTTCATGTGTGTCATGTATCTCAGAGTGGTGTTACTTAACATCTCTTTTATTGCCTTTGACACGTCTTTCAGTTTTTTTCTGAGAACTTTGTGGTTATGTTCTGTCTGTACTGGAATATGTTCCTGACATTTTTCTTCTTTTACTTACTCATTCAGAGCAACAAGCAGTCAATCTTACTTGACTTCTTCAATTTACAAATATTTGTGGGGGGTACTTTCTATGTGCACTGGCTCTAAGCTTTGTGTTTTCCAGATGAGACCATGTTTAAGAAATAGTTTCCTGCTGGTAATGAGCCTATAGGCTAGAGGGAGAGATGGAAACAAAGTATGATAAATTGAATGCCATGCTTGCAACATAAGAAAGCGCTGTGGGAGCAGTGGTGGAGAGGCTGTGAAAAGGCTTTAGAAGTGGAAACATGGGCTTGCTGGCCCCATTCTGAGGCTGACCCATGCACCAGTCATGCTATAAGCTAACACTGGGGACAGTCTGTCCATGGAGGGCTCTGAGGGCCCTTGGTCACTCTGGGACCCCTGGGCATGGAAACTCTGCTTCTCCCCTCTCCAGAGACAATCCACCAAGACTCTCTTCTTTCAGGTCAAAATCCTCAGGCAGGATCTAAGAATAAACAGGTCCATCACTAAGTTTGTTAATCATTTGCTGGCTCCCAGTTAAGAATCAGATTGCCCTTTTTAGAATCTATTTTCAAGTACTCTTTGGATACTAATCACGTTCTTCTTTTCTCCTACCCAAGCCAGTTGTCTCTTACTTTACCAGATACATATTCAGTTGTTCTAATTCATCCTCATAAGTCAGTGCCTTCAGACTGATGATCAATTGTTTGCACATCTGTGAACTCCCATTAATTCATCTTTATCAGGTGGGTATGAAGGTATGGGGGAATAAAAGCAAAAGTAGAGGTGTAGTGTCACCAGTGTCACTTGTCTCACATATATCCTGCAATGACACCCATATGTATGATTAAAAAGGCTTTAAATAAATGGGGAGGAATGGAGACTCTCTTGTGTACTAAGTTCATTCTGATTTACAAGCTATTATTAAAACTAGTGTTAATCATCTCTGTGCTGTCCAGTATGTTAGAACTTACTAAAGTTCTGTCAATGGAAAATGCTATTACTTCTCTAACCCTTTAGTTTATTTTTTAACTACCAATATAATCCATGCCCCCTGCAATATGATTTAAATATACAGAAGGAGGAAAACAAATCCAGTCTTCCCCTCCTTTCTTCTCCCAAACTAAACAGTTTGGTGTCTATCTTCCGCACCTTCTTCCATGTATTTACAAGTTTTACACTTGGAATTACACCATCTACCGCACTCCACAACTCTCTTCTCCTAATATAAAATCACATACTTTCTTTTATGGCAGTACAAAGTATTGGTACACCTTATACTTTCCAGCAGCCACATGTTTTCCCATTCTATTGGGTCTACTATAATTTATGGCATTATCTGATTTGTATTTCTTTGCAGATACATTGTGGTGAAAACTGAGGATTGTAATTAGAAAATTATTTAAAATTTTTTAATCTTTTCTTTGAATTATTGCTGTTTTCTCTAAGATCAATTTTTCTTTTTTCTTTGTGTCAGCTTTGATCCTTCTCTATCATGTGTTAGTTTTCCTCAACTTTCTGGTTTCATTTGGTTGTAAGATTAGTCTTATAAGTGAGTTACTGCTAGTTAGTGTAGGTAGCTGGTGTAAGTTTCCTTTTAGATTTGTAGAGATTCATTTTCCATTAGCTGTCATCCCCAAGAGCAAGGGCTGGTCATGAGCCTTGGATTGGCAGGCAAGGAGTGTTAGAAACAAGAAGCCATCACAATTCCCTAAATAAGGAGGACTTACCATGTGGACAGAGAGTTCAATGTGCTTGTTTAATTGCTAGGCAGATATGGCTCTCCTGCCCACCCACCCCACCTTGCTATGTCTGATATAAAGGTCAACTAAAATGTCAAGCTTCATTGTACCTCTTTCACATCCCTGCACGCCTACTCTATGCTTGCAAACCATAAAGATATCATATGTTACATAGTGAGCTGTTCTCTTTCCACCTGCAGTCAGAAAGCCACTGCCCTCTGTGCTTTCTGTAGCAGAGAAGGTGGTGGGAATGAGGCACAATTTGCTCAGTTATTCTAAATCCTTCCTTCAGTTAATTCCCCTGCTGCTTATCCCATTACAAATAAGAATTTTTAAGTCCACTAATAAGAAGAAATTTCAATCAACAATGTGTTGCCAGTTTTTACTTTTCAAATTGACAAGAACAGAGATAAAATATGTAATCTTGACAAAAATGGAGGAAAATGAGCTTCAACATCAAGTTTCTTGGACAGTAAACAGTGATGTGGCACTTTTTTTTCTAGAGTGTATGTTGGCATTATTTAATAATATTATGTTGCATGGACTCTTTGGTTCTGAAACTTCACTTTTAGAAATTTCACCTACCAAAATATTGACACAAGTGCACGAATATAAATGTTCAATGATCATTATAGCTGCATTGTTTGTACTGAAAATAGAAACAACTTAAACGTACACTATAGTAGGCCGAACAACAGCCCCCAAAATTATCCAGTTCTAATTCCTGGAATCTGTGCATGTTACTTTATATGGGGGGAAAAAAAAGGACTTTGTAGAAGTAATTTCAGAATCTTGAGATGGTGAAATTATTTTGAATTATCTAAGTGTGACCTAAATGTAATATCACAAGTATCCTTGTAAGAAAAAGGCAGAGGGAGATTTGACACACACAGTGGGAAGCTGGAACAGAAAGTGCTTTGAAGATGTTGGCCTTGAAGACTGGACTGATGTAGCCACAAGCTGAGGAATGCTGACAAACATCAAAAGCTGGACGAGGCAAGACGTGATTTCTCCCACAGAGCCTCTGGAGGCAGCACGGCTCTGCCGACACCTGGATTTCAGCCCAGGAATACTGATTTCAAACTTCCGGCCTCCAGAACTGTGAAAGAATAAATTTCTGTTGTTTCAAGCCATCGAATTTGGGCTAGTTTGTTACATTCTCCAAACAAATACACTCATCAAAGGGGAATGGTTATGTAAATTACGTTATGTTCACATATGGGAACTTAATAATTACAAAAAAATACTGTGTGTCTCTATATGGAAAATATTCTCTGATATAATTTTTAGTTGCATCATATTTATACCATAATCTCGTTTATATAAAAAAGAAAAGCCAACCTATATGTGTGTACAAATATGTAGGTAGGTACTTATCTGGATGTTACTTTCAAATGCAAGTGTAGTAGTTACCTACAAGAAGGGTATAAGTTAGAGGGAAAAGGAAGGAAAATTTTCACAGTATTGTATTGTTTAGGTATTTTGCAACATACGTATATTTGTATATTATATGTATCATATTTTTAAAAGGAAAAAATGTAGTAGGAATTTACTCCAAACTATATTTTTACAGATCCCAAATATCTACTTTCTTTGAATACTTATTCAATGTTTGTCTCTTTCACTAGACTTAAAGTTCCTTGAGAGTAAGAGCCTCACCTGTCTTGTTCCCTTTTGTCTACAGCACCTAATTCATTGCTGTCACATATTATACTCTCAAAAAATATGTGTGAAATGAATGATAGGCTGTAACATTTATCAGCAGCAGCCAAAGGTGGGCATCCCCATGAACTGACAGCAAAGGCAATCAGTACCTTAAGAAATGACAGCACATTCCTTGTTTCTTCAGGGCTTCACCACCAAGAATGTGACAGCAGCAGCAGCTTAAGCAGGAAAAATACACCCAAATGTCTCACCTCTGTTTCCATCAGATAACTAGCTCACTGTCATAAGCATGGAATATTTGGCCCAGCTGATGCTGCTCTCATTGCAATGTCGAGGATAGTCTTCTCCTTCAGAAGCAATATGGTGAAGCAACTTTTGCACACACAAGGCAAACCCAGAATGACATTTGTACAAACAAGTATGGCGCCTTTCCTGACTAAGTTTCAGGGCAGATGCCAATGTCTTTGCCATCCATTCACCCTTAAGGAAAAGGGCTTGCTGGACTGAGGCAAAGCAGGGAATCGAGCCCGCGGACTGCGTTGGATGGTTAGTGTCCCATACTCCCTGTGGCCAGCCTGGAAAGGGTCTGTGAGGGATTAGAGCATGAAGGCTATAGTGCAGAATGAGTTTAAGGAAAAATCAGCCTGAAAAAAATCACTTAGCTCCAAATGCCTAGTGATATTTATAGATGTTGTGGGTTAAATTTCACTTCACTGACTTTGTCCTTTACATTGACAAGCTAGATAAGATGATCTCATTTTAAATAATCGTTTGTGTTTAGGTATTTCTCTGGCAGTTTTGTATTACGGTTTAAAAATAGACTGGCCTATGTCTATGCTCATGTTGGCTATGGTATTTTGAACTTGATTTCTGAGGCTGCTGACAGCTTTTGAAAGATTTAACAACTGGCAGCAAGAAAAACTTCCATAGAATCTCTTGTCTGCCATGTTTTCTCCTGAAAAAAAAAAAAAGACATCACTTAGCAGGTAATATATTGCAATAAAAATATGGTTATGAAATAATGGTTCATTAATATGATAAACCATAACATAACCTTTTCTATTAAATGTAAAAAGCAATTTCTTGAAATGAAGACATTTTCCTTCCTATGGCATGTTTCCATAGTTGTTGGTTTGAAATAATTTTTTAAAATTATTATTCAAAACAGTCATTTTGATTTGCACAGGAGATAACAGTTGTTCATGACATTTTTATTTCTGCAAAAACAGATTTCCATTTTGGCGAAGGTTAATACAGTAGGAATTTGTTTTTACTTTTGGATATACTGTGATACACTAGAGCACGTTGTTTGGTATGGGGCCCCTAATTTATCCTTTATGCCTTTACGATCTTGTCAGAGCCACGTCTCCCTTAGTTTTCCTAATCTAAAATAATCCCAGTGAAATCCTTTGATTGTCTGTTTGGACCTGCTCCATACCTAAAGCAGGAATGTAATGGGCTTTATGGCACTTAGTTGGGAGTAATTTATCCAGCAGAGTGACTATAGATACTTGTTTTAATAAGAATATTCTTTATGGTAAGTGGGTACTGCTATTTAATTAGCCAAAGGGAAAGTAGTTCATGATACAATCTGTTCCAATCATCTTGGACATTAAACAAAATGTCAGGCTAGGTTATTTATGTGCATGCACTTTATTTGTAGTTGCTTTGAGCAAACCTCTTCTCTGAAACTTTATAGCATTTTCTGAGCTGAATTGTGGGAGGAGGATTAGGGGAAGAAAAGGACATGAGAGCATCCTATAAAATTTTTGAAAAAGAAACAGAAGGTTTACTTATTGCTATCAAGGTTGTGAATACAGGCGTACCAAATGGAAAACAGGCAGGGAACTATGATTTATCCTCTGCTGTTTGGTAGTTTGCATCTTTAGTACATAGCTGATGGAAGAATGTTGCAGGATATCAGCAAGACATTATGGGATTGTGTGTTCCTGTGTGTGCATTTTCCTTGGATTTCCATTGCTTTCAGCAGAACATTTTTCTGAAGATTCGCAATTATAGTCCTATATTTTTATTATAAATAAATAAATTTAGGAAGTTCAATGCAGATCCAATTATTTCAATACTTAGAGCAAAATGTAAGCATGTGGATACATTTTAAGAAAACTTCCTTTCCTAATAATACTACAATGATGACATAATGGAGGTAAGTAGTATGAATTTCTAATTGTCCAACAGTTTGGGAAAGTAAGTAATATTATTAATATATTTGTGAATGAATAGGGAAAAAAAGAAAAATTGAAAAAAATATGAGACAATATCCCTAGGGTATCATGGCCCTGGTTAGGGTCTGCCCAGCAATTACATATTGGTTCCCTTTCCTAGGTGTAAATGTCTCAGAGTCACCAACTGTAAGCACAAAGGGCCCGGAAAGTGGAATCTGAAGACAAACGTGGCTCCACTACATTTTACTCTCACTGCCTTGGGAAACACTACTTAAACCAACAGGGTCTATTTCCCTATATGCCCTCTTTACTTCACAGGGCTATAGAGAGAATTACGTGAGCTAATATTTGTGAGTGCCCTTTGTAAAGTGAATGTCTAGTGTAGGTTAGCACTTGCTTATAAAACTCCTTAAGCAATAGATTTGGGTTATAATGCTGCTTCACATGCTTGCACAGGGCCTTCTATATGGCCAAGGCTTCCTAAGTGGAGTCTGGGTGAACTGGTCTTCTGTCCGTGCCCTTCTTGCATGGTGCACAGCATTCCACTCCTATTTCTTACACCTCTATTATTTTGTCTGTTTTACATACCTTGTTCTTTTCAAATGACCATAAAAACTAAACTCAAGCTAAAGGGCTTTAATTCATGCAGCTTGTGTCTGCCATTTAAGTAACAAAAGCACTATCTTTTCACAATTGACCTATCTCTCAGCAGTGGCACAAAAACGTGGTGCATGGACTAGAGTCCTAAGGAGTACTCTGTGGGTGGAGGACTCTGAATGGCCATCCAGATGGTCAGTGTTAAGGGCTACCCTCTCTACACCCTTGTGTAATTTTTGTATAATTTCCATCTTACCTTCAGCTTTTCTTTCCCATCAGTATGCTTTCCGTCTCTCCCTTCTCTTCTCCTGGGAAATCTTTAAAGCTGCTAAACAAAAGCCCCAAGAATGGTTGCATATTAAGTTATACTAGACAGCTTGGGAGGTTATGAAAAGTTTTGGAGTCATTACAATTTCAACAACTGACTTCCCCACAGTCCCCGTCTTTAGGAAGCACACACAGTGCAGTCGGCGCATGAACAGAGAGCCTGGGTGAGCCTGTGTTCAGTACTTTTAACATAAAAAGACAGAAAAGGAAATACTAAAGACCGAACTTTCCTTCAACTCTGTGGTCTCACACATCCCTCAGTGACTTGGAAACTTTTCTGACATGAGACAGTGTGCAGAACTAGATAACCACTCCCTTCCTCCTCCTGAAGATGTGTAAACAGCTGGTGCATGCAATCCCTCTGGCTGAAGGGAAGTAAATGCAGACTGATATTAAACAAATATAGGCCAATATCAGGAACTCAGAAAATATTACATATACAATGTGACAAGGGGCCCTGTGGGATTCATGATCATTTCAAGTATTAAGGGTCAAAAGCTGGAGTGTCAGAGCCAATGATTTTTTTAAGGCTAAATATCTGTTTCTTCTTTGGAATTATGTTGGTTCTTTTGCTAGAGTTTTCTTAGCATGGCATCACACAATTATGAAAAACATTCATCACCATAAAACTATTATGTTATAATTCCTCATTTTTTATTGGCTTTAATTCTTAAATTTTATACACCTACAAGTGAGGTTACTGTAATCATATCTTGAGAAATCAATGAGAACTAACATTTTCCTTCAACCAGGTTTGCAACTCATTGACACTCATTTGAGCTCTGGGTAGAGATAAAAGTGAGTGGGGAATAAAAGCTTCTGTTAACTATGCTTTTCTCCTAGCAGGCACCTGGTGTTCAAAGCTCTTGGCTATTTAATAGGAATCTTGGATACACAGTTAAGAAATAAATATCAATGCCTGATTCATCAAGTAACACTCATGAAATAAGTCTCAGTGGCACGCACCTAATAGCAAGTGGAGCAAACCAGACGTCCTGTCCCTGTGCTCCAGAACTGTGTCAGCCTTGCTGGTATCAAAACTGGATAAGCCACAGCCATCTTCATCTGTGACATGGTAGCTACTCAATCAATCTGTTGACAAAATCGAATGAGAAGTGTAAAATAAAACTGAAAATCAAGCAAACAGAAAGCATATTAGGAACAAAATAAAAGGGCTGATTTCTCTTTTATCATCAACTTTGTAATGCTGGAAGTTCTGCAGTCCTAGGGGTCTGAGAAAAGTGGAGTAGGTGTCTATCTCTGTATCAGGATTTATGCTTATATTTACCATTATGGCAATGCACAACTTACTTTTGTCTTTCTCACCAGACTGCAAGTTCCTGTGGGCAGATCTCATGTCTTATTTCTTCTTTTATCCCCACATGTTCTACAACTTCTACAAGATAGATGCTCAATAATGGTTTCACAATGGATGAATATTGAATGAATGACTGAATAAACACAACTCAGGAGCAGAACTAATATGCAGTAAATCCTACTTGTTTTTTTTCACCTTACTGAGGTCACTTCACACCCCCGACGACAATCGTTCCAATATAAATAAGATTAAGGAAAAAAAAACTATGTTATAATCACACTCAGAATGAAGTTCAGCCTAAAATTGTGATATTAAGATGATTAGCTTGTATGTGACTGAGAATCTTAAGAATAACTCATGTCCTATGCCACTTGGTGAGCTTCTGTTCTTCTTGTTTGCAGACCCTCATTAGAGATTTTCTAACAGTTTTTAAAGGGAGAGGGTGAAGTATAAATTATAGGGATCGAAAATGCTAATGATTCTATTTGTATTGTTATACACAATAATAACTCAATTCTTAAGATTCTGTACCAAGGACTCAGTATGCATATGAATATATATGCACATATACATATATACACACAATCTAAACTGTGTTCTAAATGACTTGGTAAAACATTTTGCTGTTTCTTGTTCTGGGAGGGCAACTGAAATGAGTCACAAGTCTGTTTGAGAAGCTGTTAGACACAATCTTTAAAAGCTTTAATTCCTTTTGCATCAGCTACTTCCTTCCTCTCATATTAGCATGGAAAGTAGACAGGACAGGTAGGTAGCATAAGCTCCATTTTTTCAGAAAAAACTAAGGCTTACAAACCCATCCACTTGGTCCTCATCAAATTCATATAGGGCACTACTGTGCATAAGCTACAGGAGTTGCTGGTTTTACAAAGTAAGCATGGTTTCCCTTTGAGTAACTGACAGCCTAGTTGAGACAGCATTGCCCTTGGAATCAGGTAATCAGGGTCTCTGCACTAGGCACTGAGCATTAGAAGGCCCCACCTGGCCCTCTCTGACTGCAATTCTCTCCAAGGGGCAAGGAATCCATGAGGCCAAAGATATATATATAGTCAGAATTTGACCAATATATCTTCCCATCTCCCCCGACATCTAGACCACACACTAGTTACCTGAGACTCAGAATTCCCCACCCAGTGGGGAAGCCCTCCTTCCTAGGCTTATGAAGTGCGTCTCCCCCAGCTTTGCCCTCCCGAGGGCACACCATTCACCATGCCAAGGGCTGGGAGAGAAAGTTGGAGAACTCCAGGCAAATGTGGTAACAGTCCTGAGAAGAGGAGATAGAGAGGTCAGCAATTACAATGCTGCCTGGAGTGATAAATATGAAAATGAACAGGGAATGCTAGGGAAAGGCAGAAGGGATACCCAGCCCTACTGGGGCGTGAAGAAGGAGAAAGAGATGGGAGCAAAGGCTGTTGGAAAAGAAGCTGAGCCTCAGAGGCTGGGTCGGAATTATTTCATTAGGGCAGAAAAAGAAAAGAGGGCATTTTAGAAGACTGAAAGAAAGGTGTATGCAAATGAATGGTGGAGGATTAGCGTAATTGCAAGTTCTTCTACGTGCTTGAAGAAATGAAAAAAAGAGGGGCAAGAAAATAAGTTGGAAGTGAGAGATGGACAATCAATGATATTTGTTGCTATTCATTTTACTTCCTTATGGCACTATGAACCTGACTTTATTTGGAGGTAGTGACTACTCCCCATTGGTACCATTCAGTGGACTAATAATTGGGTGCCGTCCTTTCTGCTCAACTAGATTCAAGAGGAATGTCAAAGAGACTGAAAATCTCTGAGGTCCTTGGGTTTCCAGAGGTATCCCTACATGGAACAGTCAAGCAGCACCAAACCTTCAGACCTTCTGAAACAGCCTGGTTCCTCCCAGACTGGGTCTGGTTCTGCAGTCCTCCTTTCCAACACGTCACCTCACTCATCTTCCCAGCAAATCCAATAGTTGGTTAAGCAAGTCGTATTCAGTGATAGTTGACTGAAAGCAAAGCTCTCTAGCTAATATCAGAGGAAAGCAAGGTTCTGATTACTATAAGGTTTTGAATACTATGCTATGGAATTTGGACTTCATTTTGAAGGCAATAAAGAATTGTAATAAAGACAGTAGCATCAATGAAATGTTAAGTGATTTGCCAAAATGTCTAGCCATTCAAATTCATAAATATCTGAAATTTTCCATAGAGGTATAATGTTAAATAAGTGGCCTTCAGTAAGGCAAAAAAAAAAAATGGTTAGCTGTTATTACTCTTTCTATTACTATTAAAGCAAATGTAGCCTTCCAAATGACTTAATTTTACTCATGAATGAATGAGTATTGAGTTAATAACAGTCTCTATACTTTCCTTTTTCATATATAGAACTTGAGATAATAATTGTTACTTAAAGTAAGATGTTTATAAATACATGGTAGTAATGTGTATGCTTTCTTCTTTGTGGTTTTTATATGCTTTTATGTGTTCTATGTCTGAATGTTGAGGAGAACTTCTTTTAGAATTAACTATATGAAAATAAACTTGTTAATTCTGAAAGCATGTGTTTAATGTGATTCATCTGGCCACCTTAACCAAAAAATTATTCTCTGTGTTTTAAAGGGGAAAAGATATTGTTATATGCTTAGCTTCTGAATTAACGTAGTCTTTCACTGAGCAACTATTCATTAAGATAATCTAATGCGAGGTCCTACATCAGGCACATTATATGATGATTCATTCTATCAAGAATTTCTTAAACATCCAGTGAGTGATGAAACAATTGTACACTGTATTGTTTTGCAATCACATTAACAATTCTAAAATTAGTCTTTTTGAATAAAATATCTTCAAACTTTTGAACATACAAATGTTCCAGTGGTCTGGCAAATTCCCAGAGCTAATGTGTGACTGTGGGAGCATCTGTGTATAACTGTGTGTTTTTTGTAAGTTGGAAGCCCACAAGATAAAAATAAGCCCTTGATGCCCTCATGACTTTATTAGCTATTGTACTCTGAAGACAACAAGACTACATGTTTTGAAATTTACAATTTCCTGGAGCATTTCTACAAACAGTTTTGACATAGCACAGAATACTTGATCAACTGTCACCCAGGGCAATTTGAAGAAAATACAGGAAATGGAGGGTCTATTTCGAACCCTGAAAATGCAAGGTCTTCTCTTTTGCCATGATGAAGAAATATAAACCTTTCCCTTATAGAGAAGATCTATGGAACACTGATGTTGAAATTCTAAGCTCCGCATTACTAAGATTTCTGGACATCATCACAAAACCTCTAAGCCATACTTGCAGCTCTTTGCAAAGCTTGCCAGAAGACAACTTTAGGGAGAACTGTAATTTTATGACCGTAGACATTACACCTGACACAATCTCTTGGTTAAAAATGAATTTGGAAAGATACAAGGACTCAATTAGCAAAGCAATGACAAGGTAGCAGTATTCCAGAAATCCTAACTTTATGATACTTTGACATTTATAACGGTGTGAATTTAAAGAAGTTACCTAATCGTATCCAGTCTCAGCCTACTCATCTTTAAACAGAGCTAAGAATACATGCTTCTTAAGATTACTTGGACAATTTCATGTGATAAAGTATATAAAGTGCAAAATCAAATTCTAGGCATATACTAGGAGTTGAGTAGATACTGAATTCTCTCTACTCTTGTTAGTGACTTGTGTGATTTACTCCCAGAAGAAGGGAACACCATTTGTCTAATGGCATTTATTTTACCAATAATAGGAATTCAAAAATGGTCAATTATGGATTACCTATTTTGTCTCGATTGAATAAATGCATTATTTCTGTATTGCACATTTATGTGAACTAAATCTTACCATCTCCATTTTTGTGGGTGAAGAAATTAAGACCCAGAGAGGACAGATGACCTGACCAGGGACATACAACTAGGCAGTGAAGCTGCAAGTGATTCTAGTTCTGATTCCAAAGTCCTTACTCTTTCTATTTGTCCACACATATGAGTCAGGAGATTATGATTTAGACAAATGGCCATGAAGAGTGGATACAACATCGAAAGTTTTTATGCATTAGAGACGTTTTAATACCATCAGGACATTCTTTCCTGTACCTCTCACCTCTGTGAATAGTAAATATCTTACTTCTTAATTTTCTTAAAATCCTTTGGTAAAAATAATCAACTTTAAACTATATTTACAAACACATACATTTGAAATTTTTTCAGGAGTTAATTTTCCCAAGACACCTCATTTGCTACTGCCCCTACTAGCACAGAGAATTGCAAGGCTTTCCAGTCAAATGGGAGCAAGCAGCTGGAGGGATTAAGGCTAGTATTTATACCTTAATTCCCTGGGCTGCAGTGTTAACCCAGAAATATCTCATATGAATATCACTTGGCTTCAGGGCGCAGTCATACCAGGCATTCTCAGTTAATTTCACTATTTGATAAAAAGTCAAGAGTGATTTATCCCAGGTCCTTCCACAGGGATTTTTTTTTTTCCCAATTCATACTCATTGTTATGGGCTTGCTAATTTCTTCTTAGTGATTACGATCCACTGTACTTATATATTACTGTCAATTACTGTATATGTGAATGTATTTATGGATGCCTACCTGTGCCAAATGAGAAGAGTTGCAGGTTTATTTTTTCAGGTGATTTTTCTGAAAAGCTATTATTCTGCTTTAGAGCCAGCATGTGGATCAGTAAGCATGAAAGGCTCTCTTTTTCTGTTTTCTCTTCCTGTTCTGTTTCTGCCTGCTTGGTGAGTGATGGTACCACAGTGTGAGTGCAGACCCTCTGCAATCTCAGCCCTAAACACTTTGATACATTGTAATTCACCATTTTTCCCTCTTAAAAGTCTTTCCATACTAAATTATAAATGTCAATAGAATGTTAGGAGCAAAACACATCAATTTATGTTATTTTGTTTTTGAAGACTTTATAGGAGGTTGCAATTGTTTTGGGGGGAGGAGGAAACAAAGAGGAGTATTGTTTTTCATTTTAATTTTATGTTAACCAATATTTTTCTTTTGGATAAAATCGAAATATACTTTTCCTGAATCTTAACCAAGATATATATATATTTTAACATTTGGCATTCTAGGGTATACATTCAACTTCTTCCAAGAGTCAGGCCAATCCCCAGCATCATCCATTAGCACTCGTTTATGATGAAAAATTCAAGCTTAGGAACAAATACTTTCTCCTTGCTTTTTCTCTCAAAGGAGGAAAAGTGAATTTTGTTCTTGCATATCTGAGAAATATATGGAGAAACCCAGCCATTGGGTGAAATCCAATTGGTGATAATGTCATAAATCAACAGAAAAAAATGAAATAAATGATGGGGCTGTTACATATTGGAGAGACTGACTAAATAAATTAATGAAAGAAGTCTAGTGTGAACTGTGACAAGGTTCCATTAGTACATCAAAGAAACCAATGAGATCCCAGTCATGGCAAACAGTTATTCTGTTTCTGTTTCTTTTCAACCACGATCATTAAGCTAACCCTAAAATGAAAGGGCTGTGAGAATGCAGTATTGGCTAAGAATTGAAGCCTTGGAATGATTACTTCTTGAAAGCATAAAATCTCATTCTTTGAATATTCTTGAAAAAAAGAAATTGAACAGCCAAATTTTTGAGTTGATTTTGGTGCTTTTCTTTATCCAAAATGAGTTAAATAATTTAAAAAATACATGAACAGATTGCACTTAAAATATTATAGAGCATAATAGACTAAAGTCCCCTTTAATTTCAGTGGTAACCACTGTTTTGAGTTTGTGAGTATTCTTCCAATCCTTTTTTTGTTCCCTAATCCCACGGATTTGTGTTATGCCCTTTTGACTAAAAGTGTAAGTATAATTTTGGTAATATCATTGATTTTCAGATGTGGCTTGTAGAATTGGTCTCATTACTTTAAAGTCACATTTTGTGTAATTCATTTTTGTAATTCTGTTTAGTATTTCCCCAGGCCTTCCAGTACTTAAAAAGAAACATACAACAGGGGAATAACTCCTGAGGCAGCACTCAGATGGCAGGAATTCTACAATCACTTATTAAATTGGCCTCCTAAATCCTGAGCAGGTTTAGTAAAATGGAATTTCAAAGAAATTCACAATGTATTGAATACCATTTTACTTAAAAGAAAACAGGAGTTCAGAAAATGAGATCTACTGGGGCTCCTATGGGAAGCCTCTTTTTTCTTCTACCTCTCCTTACCTCCCTCTTCTCTTAACGCTCTTGCAGAAAAAGGGAAGAAGAGTCAAGCATCGAGCTAAAGAAATCATTCGAACCTTTGTTCTTGCTTACTTGACTTTAGCCTCTAGACTCTTTTATGATGCAGCTTGGTCAGAGAGTTATTATTAGGATTTATAAGTAGTCCCATGATAGACTTAGATTTTTTAGGCGTTTATAACTGCCATAAAAATTTAGTGTGGCATGCAAGGTCTCAACCTGGCAGTAAATTTTGCAATAATACCTCTCCATATTGTAAGAAAGTTATTTGCCCATCTTCAAGGGGTTGGGCAAAGGGTGGAACAGGACAAGATTTTACTGTATTAGAACAACTTTGATACTGGGAGAAAGAAGGTGGCTTACTTTGTACAAAGTGTTCTAAGTACCACAAGTAATGGTGGTATATATTAGAATAGATTGGAACACAGGACAGCTTTCGTATTTACCATCTAAATGGTAAATAGGTACCCCTTTGGCAAATTATGTAACCACTCCGGTCCAAAGCTTTTTATTTGCACAATGGGGATAATAATAGTAACCACCTTATAAGTCGTTACCTTGTATTCGATCCTTTTTGAAATAGTGCCAGGTATATAAAAAACTATGTTTGCTACTTAATATTTTCTTAGAGTGCTGGCTAAATTCTCTAAATTCTTGTCTAGACATCATCACTGACAATGAAGTACTGTTTTGAAGTATCTAGAAAAAACAAATATAATTATTATGGTCATTACGCATCACATGCAGTCAAACAGTGACTGTGAATATGATATCCTACTAATAGTGTTTTTCTCTTCAAGTACAGGGACAGGAAGCAGAATTCTTTGGAATGCAACAGTACTTACAGAAAGGGAGGTGAAGAATAACTTCAATCCCATGTGAGACAGAGTATGCACACTGGAGTGCAAGGTGTCATCTTTAACAAAAATTATGGCTTTCATCTTGGTTATCTTGAGTCCAAGCAGATGTTAACCTTAGTTCTTATTTTCCAAAAGGTCTTATTTAGGATTAGGTACGTTTGACTCTAAAGAAAATCTAAAGCCTCTTCTGAACAACTTTTCCCAAAGAAGAATCTGTTTAGTGGGTAGACAGAGCACTTTCCTCATAGCTCCGTAGTAGTCTGCTTCTTATAAGAAGCCGACCTATGAGGTCTATGACTGTTGACTGACAGCCTCTTTTCTCAAGATCACATTAAATTTTTAGCAATACATATAGGAAGCAAGAGGGTCAGAGCATAATGCTAATATTTTCCACATTTGAATGGTGCCTGTTTCCTGTTTTTCTCTTCTAAGCCAGTAATTTGCATTTGTATGCATGTGTATGAATCTGTTTGTCGATGGTGCATTTATTTTTATAGTGAGACTACCAGGTGAGGGGAAAGAGAACTGAAATATTGAGCACTTATTATGTTCTAGGCCTCCTAGGCCTGTTCCGAGTACATCACGCATGGTCTCTTTGATCCTCACAATAATTTTGAGAGGTAAATATGATTATTCCAATTAAAAGAAGAGAAAACTGAGGTTCAGATACATTAAACTTGCAAAGGTAGCCAGAAATGGAACCTACATTTGAGCATAGGCTTGACTCCAAAATTGATGATATTGCTCATCCTCAAGAACTGATTTCCAAAGTGTGAATAACTCTAGGAGTTTCTAAGTCATAGAAACAGCCATAACAATGGCTCCTGTAATCCCAGCTACTGAGGAAGCTGAGGCAGGAGAATCACTTGAACCCAGGAGGCAGAGGTTGCAGTGAGCAGAGACTGCACCACTGCACACCAGCCTGGGGGACAGGGGGAGACTCTGTCTCAAAAAAAAAAAAAAAAAAAATAGAAGTAGGTAGAATTTGTTTGTAGATTTCCTGTTCATCTCTCTATTATCATCCTTCTCAGTCATCTACCCTGGTTACCATTTTTCTAACTCTGTTCTAAACTCACCAAATCAAAATTCAATGTTCCTTCAAAACCTAATTGTCTAAGTCTTATACATCATGGCTATGCTTGGTCACTACAGCTAATCTGATAGATCCATTTAACTAAATATATTGATCTCAAATAGAAGTGACATATTTTTGGCCCTAACATCCAGTCTACTTTGCTGCTTCCCAACACCATGAGGACGTTTTAACAGTGAGCTTGCCAGCATGAATTTAAAACGAACATGAAGCTGAGGCAGAAAATTGTTTATGTATTTCCCTATAAACAAATTCAACAATAATCAGTGTGGTACTATTTCCTCTTCATTTTTCCTGAGCCAATGACAAGTTCCTTTTTGAAACTTTTTGAGGCTGAAGACCGAAGACTTCTGTGTTCAGCTCACATTTAGCACTTTTGTCCCTCTCCATTTGAATTTGAGCACAGCCCTCAATCCCAGCAGATTATAGGTATGTTAGTAGACAGGGTTTGGTTGTTTTACTGACCTTTAGTCTTTACTTTCAGCATCAGTGCCCTGAATGAGTGAAAAACAAGACAGACCTATGGTTTTTCAAGGCCAAAATCTCTGAGTTCAAATTCTTGTTCTACTATTTATTAACAGTATAATCACAGGAAGATTATCAGCATCTAAGTCTCAATTTCCTCATCTGTAAAATAGAATGAATAATAACACATAGCTCATGAAGTTGTGAAGATTCAATGCAATAATTCACATAAACACTTTGTACAGGATCTAGCACATAATCACCTATTATTATTATTTCTGGAAAAACTTGAAACTGTAGAAGCTAGTAGCACGGTGACAGGGGAACTGTGATTTGAGGAGTTTGAAGTAGAGCACTGAACATCACATGAAATGTGTATTAATTTTTCATCTCTAAATCTTACCTCCAGCTTATTCAATTTGTAATCTAGTTTTATTTCATGAAGAGAACTCATAAAAATCATATCAATTCTTGGCCTAAATTAACCGGTTACCATCATGTAGTCACATTCACAAATAACTACTGCAAACTTCCTATTTACCCAGGTGCTATTTATCAGAGAAATTACTCTCAAAAGGTAGAAGTTAGTAAACATTATCAAAACAGGCATTTAAAAGATAATGCACTTCTTTTTATGCAAATCTTTCTACTTCTTAATTTTAAAAAATTGAGGGCATGTAAATTGTAGTGAATAAGCATTTTACATGATCTTATTACAAGAAATAAATTTCCTCATAGAAGGCAGAGTGAATTTTCAGTCTATGATCAGCTTGGTGACACTGAAGTGTTTTTTCCTACTTCGCAAAATTCAGTTCAAATCAATGTGATATAAACCATAGCATATTGTTGTACAGATTATAATATGGATAACATCCACTAAAACTTACAATATATTCTGTAAGAATTCAGAGATTTTTGTCTATTTTATTTGTTCCTGAATCCTCAGTATCTAGAAGAGTTCCTAATACACATTGTTAGTGAGATGCCTTGCTGCTACATGCTAGATTTTATGCTACATTCTATAAACACTAATAAGAAATGGGTTCTGCTAAGTAGGTACTCACCATCAGGTGGAGGAGAAAATAAACAAATTAATTAAAATGAAGTGACAGAGATATGCGTGGGGTAGAATAAAGGCAATTCTGCCTGAAGCAGGAAAATATTTCAAGATGAAAAATTAATGCTTTCAAGTAAGTAGGAGTTTTCAGATGGGTGTGGGTTGAATTTAGAGGCCACGGAGGCAGATAGAAAAGCCTAGAGTAGATGGATTTGTGAAAAATCATGGTGCCTTCAGAATTCATGTTGCTTGGGATGATGAGAATTCATAGCGTGAAAGGAGAGTGACACGTAGCAACAAAGGAGAGCAGAACAGGAGTCAGATCTTGCAAAGCTTTGTGCCCTTGAGAAGGAAACTCTTTTGTCTTGTGGACAAAGGGGAACCATTAACATGGAGTTATTAAAATGTGGAATAACATATTTCTGACTCTTAAAAAGATCATCCAGCGATAGTATGAGAATTTGTTGGGTAAGACTGGAGGAAGTCAGCAGGTAACTTCCCATTATTTAGGATAGAAACAACACAAGTAGGAACTAGTGATGGTGGCTTGGAGAGATTTTAGCAGGCGGAATAAAAGGAACCTGTTGGCATGACTGTGGCAAGCAAAGAAGGAGAAGTCGAGGGTTTTTACCTGGGCAAAGGATGAATATTAGAACGATTGATCAGAATATAAGTTCAGTTTTGAAAGTGTAGGATTTTCATATGGAGATATCCAACAGATTATTATTATATATATGAATTTGTAGCTCAGAAGAGAAGCCTGCGCTGGTGGTACATCTGGCATCTTCAGGGTGTATAAAATCAGAGAGTACTAAAAATTAGAAGAGAAAAAGTGTGAGACCAAACTTCAGGTTTATCAGTTAGGACAGTTGTCTTTAAACTTGGATACGCTGACATGACCCATTGTACAAAATGATCCATTGGAGTATGAGAAGAAAACACTACAGCTTCTATATATTCTTATCATCTACATTTATAATAAGATTGCAATTAACCTTCACTAGGATGTAATAAACAGATTTAAATGATTCTCACTCAGTCTATGTTTCAGAGGACCACATGTTGTGTAACTATCCCTGGGAGAAGGATCATAATTCTATAAAGCAAAATGGTTAATAGAGTTATCTTCAACTTATTTGTTCATTTTCAGCATATTACAGCATATACTGGTTTATGTATGGCCAGTGATATAAATTTATAGGTTGTGTTATCAGGTTTTAACTAAATTAACTTTCCCAAAATGGACCAGTGGCTCATAAATTATCTGGCCAAGAAATAATGCGAATTGTAATGTAAGCCCAGGTGAATATGGGGAAGTCTAAAGCTCACACTTTCACTTACAGAACAAACTATTTCCATGAGCTGAAAGCAATGAAGATCTATTTGGCTTTTCCAGTAATTCTTCTGAATATTTAAAGTCAAGAAAAATTACTTGAAAATATGGACTTATGTGCAATTATAACAATAAACCCCAATGCCTTAAGATATTAGCTAATGATCTTAAAAATAATATTGATTTCATTATCTCATTTTTATAATTTTCTATTTTGTACATAGATTTTAATATATGTAATATATTTGGAGGGTATGAGGTCATATAATTGCTACACAAAGCATATAGAGAGACATGGTTGGTTGTCTGGTATTTTGGATTTTCTCAGATATGAATGAGTAATCAACAGGATTTGAAGAGTGCTGACTTAAAGGGTGGAGGAGTTAGAGCACGGCTAAGCAGTCAGAATGGATTGCCATTGCTTACATCTCTTTTCCATACTAGCTGAGAAAGTGGTCCTTTGTAGTTCTCTGTGTAATATACCCCTGAAAATAAAGCCACAATCTCCTCATCACACTATTGATTACATTATTGAAATTTAATCTCTGAGCCATAATAAGGTACAGAGGTGAAATAAGAAATTTTAGCAATGTGATGATTTTATTAAATGTTTGAGAGCCTTAGTGCCAGAATTTAAAAGTGCAATCATTGGTCCTAGTTTCACAGACCATTAAGCAAACAATTGTTTCTGTTTGGACTATTTTATTTGATTCAGGTAACATAAAGACTTTCACAACAAGAAATCCATGAAGAAAAGTTGACTTATCCCATATTTGTCAATATGCCTCCATTTAATCGTGCAAACTTTCTTAGGAATAATATAGCAATATATTGCAAGCTGTGACACTTATGCCAGAATATTGGTCATCCTTACGATTCATGAATCTTCCCTCCCTACTTTTTCACTCTCTGTTTGTTCTGGGTGATTGGAAAGCACAGTCTTCACCAGCAGTCTTAGAGTTAAAGGTTTATGGAGGCAAATCCAAAATAGAAATGCAGTGCAAACTCCATTTACTTTCAGTGCTTGAATTGCTTTCATGGATTGCAATTCCCAGCATGTTAAGGGCTAGGGGAAAATAGTGACAATACACTCAGTATAACCCAAAACTAAACTTTCAAAGACTCTGTTACTTATGCATATATAACAATATCTAAGAATTAGATGAGGATTGATAAATGAAATGACACACAATTTAAAGAGGAAGATTTAGAATATGGTAAATTTGGCTTTCATTTTGAAAAATAAATATTCTTAATTTTGGGGGAAAAAGTAACTCTACAAAACTGGATATAAAAATGAATAGCATTTGCTTGGTGGGTGACATATTACCAGAAATATTTTTGGCATTTAATATTCTAGGTGGGTTTGGCAAAAGACAGGTAAATCCCAATGTGGAGAAGAACTATAGTACGGATGGGACATGTTTACTGTGGTAGATGAGGTTAAGAAGCTGCGCAATGCTTACAAAAAGCATAGATGTAAGAATGTTGAGAAACTGCCTTCATTGGCCCATTCCAATGATTAACTACCATCAGTGACACATGCAAGTAGTTACAGAAAAAGTTTTACAATCATCACAGGAATTCAGATGTTTATCTAACCATAAAATGTCTTAACATGCTTCCCAGTTGGCTCAAGAAGTTGAGGGAAAGAATCTCTCTATATAAATAATAAATAGTAAATCTGCAATTTGTACTTAATTTTTTTCTAGAACCCAAGTGCACCTCTGGGCAGGTCCAACAGTGACAGATATAAAAATCTGGAGACATTATCATTTAGGAAGAACCTTAGCCATGGGGTCAAATATGGGATCCACAATATATGCACTTATTCTTACCAAGGGAAAGAAAAAATGTTTTGTTGGATTAATAATACTTTATGTCAATTAACAGGATGATAAGCGAGCAAAATAAGAAAGCCTACAGTCTTCTAATTTGAGGACTTGGAAAGTGAAATAGAAGGGGTTGTTATATCTCATCCAAAGACTACCCGTGGGAAGGCCTCAGATGGAACACTTTTGAGGCATCAAAAGGCCTCTAAACCGGAACTCGTGTGCATCAGGGGGCAGTTTTGTGTGTCTACTGCAAACTTTGTATTATGTACAAATCAAATGTAGTCAAATAGCAATCAATTTCATCTTCAGTCCATCTGAACAATTTTATCATGACAATTGATTGTGATTTACTTGGTGTTTAAATGTGAACCCTTTTCTTCTATATCTTTGTCACCGTATATGTCACCGTTAACAACAATCCCTACACTGAAGGAAATATATTAAAAATAAAGCTACCTGCACTTGTCTTCCTTACTTCATGCGGAGTCACTGACTAGTTCTCCTTTCGCTGGCTTTTGATCCCGGGTATAACACCAGCCTCTAGTTCCCTTTAGCTACTCTTCTAAGACTAGTCTTTTCATCTTCCTGACATTTCTACCTTCTCCTCATCTGTCTTCTCCTCTCAGTATCATAAGGAATCTTCTGGAAGGTTTTCAATCTTTCTTGCACTTCTTCACCCCTGGCATTTAGTGTCTCTTTTAGATGACATAGTTCTAGTTCCAGAAGTCTCCTTCTGACAGCAAAATTTTATGAGCCAGTTCTCGTGCCTAGACCACAAATGCTGGTATCACGCCCTGCTCTAAGACATTATAGAAGTCCTGTGTTTGAGCACATTCCAGAATTTATGTCTTAAGAACTTCAGGCATGGGATTTTTTTTAATGGACATATACAGAAGGCAATATCTCTTAACTGAACACTTAAGAAACTGTCTTTAGTTTGCTAAAAATGGAACACATAGATGCAGTTGTGGAGAACTCAATATCAGGAAGCAGAAGAGGGGTATGAAATATTGTTTGTCTCTTGTGGATGACTAAGGGAACAAAAAGAAAAACTGCCACCATTTTTTGACATTCATGGCATATGAGTATAAAAATAACCAACTGGGGTATATCTAGTTTCAGGCTCTACCTATCTCTGGATATTTTGTCTCTAAATCGGTCATTTCAGCCTGTGATCTTGATATGGTAGCAACAGTGACAAAGGCTAGTGGGTGTTAATTCTCATATAAAGCAAACAGTATGTGTATTTGAGATGTCAACAGCAAAAAGAGCAAACAAAATTTGAAATGTAGCTAAAGAAGGTTTAATGTAGAATAATAATAACTGAATAAGAGGAGGGAGAGAGAGCATGCCGCCTGCTTGTGCATGGACTGCTGTTGATGATATGTATAACAGTTCCTGGACTGGGTAGTAGAAAATACACATCTCTGGGAATCAAAACAGAACCTAATTATGAGTGAAGCCCAGTGGATTTCCCCTAGTGACTTGGTCCCATTATTGGTTATGGCTGCCTCTTGCCATCCATTAGGACTTTTGAGAACCAGCTGCATAATAAGGATTTTGTGAGCTCCAAAAATCATACTTGGCATCTCTGCACTTACATCTTCCTGTAATGATATACTTTATTGTTTGGAGAAAGAAAGAGTAAATCCACTTGAAGCAAAAGTGGAGAAAGCTTTCAGTGATGTTTATGGTTATGTGTGAATACACATGTGGCAAATTCCACGGATGAAATTCTTTTCTAGTATGGTAGTAGTGGTCATTCCTTGTTTTTCTCCTCCTGCCCACTTTTCTTTTCTTTCTCCTATTGGCAGTGTTTCTTTTATCTTTCTAACCTCTTTTTTTTTTTTTTAATTTTATTTTTAGTAGAGATGAGGTTTCACCATGTTGGCCAGGCTGGTCTCGAATTCCTGACCCAAGTGATCCACCCTCCTCGGACTCCCAAAGTGCTGGGATTATAGGCATGAGCCACTGTGCCTGGCTCTTTCTAACTCTTCATCCTTCCCTCTGAAAACATAAGATAAACAGAGGTTGACCACTCGGTCCCTCGGGAAGGAAACGTTTTTGTTCACATATAGGTGATTAACAAATGGACAGGATGCTCATGTGTTTTCCATATCTCTATATTTCAAAGGTGATCTTACAGGAAACCCAAAGAAGACAATTGCCACTGTCAAGCAGCTAATATCTAATCTGGCCAGCCTTAAAAGCGTTTTGGATTAGATCGTTGAGAAAATATCATAAACTGAAGCCGTTAGTTACTTTCAGCATTCTTTCTGCCTCTAGTCAGATTGAAGTGGTCTGCACAATAAAAATCCAGGATAGCAATGTTGTTGCACCAAAACCAACATGCCTCAGTTTAGCTCAAAGCTTCCAGTCCAAGTGTGTGTTCTCGAATCAATCGAAAGCACCTGCTCCTTAGCGCTTGCTGAAGTGCCGGGTCATAATGGGTTTAAATGAAGGAGTTATTAGCCTGTGTGTTTTCTGACATTTCTGGATTAAAAGGTAGTCCCTTGGCACTATAATTCTGGTAGAAGTGGTGGTGGTGAAGGCGGTGGTGGTAGTGGAGTGTGTGTGTGTGTGTGTGTGTATTTATTGCAAACTTATTCTTCACCTAGGAAGTTCTTGGCAGGAATTTAAAATGTAAGGGTTATAAACTAATAAATGTTCTTTGAACAGCGCCAGGTTTACAGTCAAGAGAGGGCAGTACATGGCACTATTAAGGATAACAAGAAGAAGAATTCTCTGATGGGAACTCTAATAAATGTAGTAGCATGCTGTAATAAAGAGCACTAGAAAATGGATGAGGTATAACAAAATTATTCATAAAGAGAAATGGAAAAGGATGTCATGCTGAGTGGTTACATGCAGTTATATAGACACTAACAAGGTTATCACTAGAAGCTGAGTGCTAGTACATTCACATATGTTTTCTAACTAGCACAAAGAGAGACTGTTTTTATCCTGGAGAACAGGAGAGCCTGGAGTTAGAGGTGTGCTAAATCTTGCTACTGATTTTTAATAATTCAGAGCCAAATAGCAATAATGGTTCATGTAGGTCAGTTTAATGAACAAAGCAACCTCACTTCAGGTTATTTGATGGAAGGTTCTCTGCCGAGTTGCTAACTGGTATACTTTACAGCTATCTCCAGGGTTCTTTTTGATATGATATTATCCTCCTCACATACTGCACTTTCTATCCACCAAAATATAATGTGATGCCATGAGTGAAGATGAAAACACTAAAAGAATTTTCAAATGAGCCCATGAGCTCTTGCTCTGAAGCCACAGTAACGCTAGAAAAACAGAGATAGCTGCCCTGCTCACATGCCTCTCCAATAAAGTTTTCTAAGAACCACAGTAATTCAAAGAGTTGGTGAGGAAGTCTCCTGACAATCCTTGGAGCTAAGGAAAAACATTTACCCACAATATCTTCATTATCTGAAACTGATAGCCGTAAGACAGCAATAGATTTATATGATGTTAAATGGATACACTGATTGTAACCAATTCAATAAATACATCGATAAGCAATTATTTTATTGACATGCAGGACCTTCTATTGCTGTAAATTTTCCTTTCATGATAAATTTAAATAGTGCTTTTATTACCCCAATGTGTTTTAAATTCAACCAGTGGGAAGAAGTTTTAGCTTAGAGATTTGAGGCATTCGGACTTTTTTTTTTTTTTTTTAGAGCAAAGTCATATCAAGACATGGCTAGAAGTATTGGCGGCAAAGTCTCAAGCCAATAAAAATCACTGAAAATATTTTTTCTGCTGAAATTGGTCTTTGGGGATTTTCCTTTTAGATTCCATTTTAATTGAAATGCAGCGCCAATTCTATATGGTGGTGGTTGGGGGGAGGGGAGCAAAAAGACCACTCACATTGGAATTCCTTGCAGGATTCTACAATTTTGACCACATAAACTTGATTGACCTGAGTGTCACAGTATGAAGACTTGTCTCAGTTTCTCACCTCTTCAGAATCCTAACATGTTATGTGTTATATTATTTAGAGGTACAGGTTATAAAGACTGAGTCATGTATGAGTTGCACAGTGTTTTTGCTTTTGGAATATTTCTTCCCTGCTCTTCTCTGGCATCTCAAAATATACACTTAACACATTCTGGCAGCACTTAGTAAGTAAAGGTCCAGACGTGAGTGAGTGGACTCCCTCTGACCCCTTTCCACAGAGAGGGCTGTCTTTGACGGCTAGCTTCACCTAGATGTTTCATGGTGCCACGCAATGTTCAGTTACATTAGGCCTCTCTGACCAGAGTTTCCTAATGAGTTTGAGGCATGTTCCATCCCTCTCAAGTGCCACTTGCCCTGAATTTATTTAGTGAGTCTCTAGGCCTGGAACAGAGGCAGAGTTCTTACTCCCTGGTTATAAATACTATCATTGTGTGTGCACTGATTCTCTACGGTAAGCCACCTACCCAGGGAGGGTTGGGTTTCTTGGAGAGTTTTCGCACTGGAGGTATGCTGGAGCTAAAGCATTTATGAATGGACATACTGGGGGCAGAGAAGTGGGTGTGAGATTCAGACAGAGAAACTGAGTACCTGTTTCTGAAATCATGAAAACAAATCATCCTTTACTCTCCAGGAAGAGCGCTGCGCACTGCATACAGATGGAGCAGGCCACAGCCTTTATGCCAACAGTAGGGAAGGATTACATTTCTCCCCCAATGCCATTAATTAAAACAATACGGCACAGCTGCAAAATTTACAGTTTGTAAGAAAATTAACTCATTTCAACTAATTTGAGCCTCAAAATACTGCAAAATATATATTGTCATTCCCATTTTTACAGGTGAGAAAACCAAGGCTTATAAACTATGAGATATGCCCCCCAGATCTGGTGTGGGAGAGTTGCAGTATGAATTGAGACCTTCTCACTCTACATACATTGATTTCTGCCTCTGAAAACATATATGTCCTTTGACAGATATTAACAACTTTCCTTAGTTCTTTTGTAGCTACCTTGGGAAAACAAGCAGCAGAATTCTTACAGATGAGGACACAGATAGGTGACTTTGAAAGAAGCCAGGCAGACTTGTGCCATGACATCAAGTCGTGGGGGAGGGCTGCATAGAGTTTTAGGCCTGGGGAAGCCAGTGCGTGGAGTCTCAGGGAAGGAGCTGTTAGTCAATGTTCCTAACAGAGGAGAGGCGAGAGGAGAAAGGAAGGGAGCTTGGATAAACTCTAAAGACCAACTTCTCCTTCCCAAGTTTGCCTTGGGGAGCAATACAATGAGAGCTGATTAGTGCAGGCCTTAATGCTTTGTATGTGAAAGTGAATAAGACTTATTGAGGGGAGACTAATGCAAGCAAAGTCTTCATTTCCAAACAGTAAGTAAAATTCTACTTGTAAAGATTCCTGATTCCCTATCTGTCTGGGTCATACAGGGCAACAGTTAGCATGGTAGAACCATGGAACAAATTCTCCTGGGAAGAATGTGTTAAAGAAATGAGTATCACAGAAAGAAAGAAAAATGGGAAATACCAGGAAATGTTTCAGAGACACTGTATCATTGTTACTTGGAGGAAATGCCACACGTAACTTCAGAATAACTGTTTATCTAGTGGAAAATCAATCTTGGAAAATGTAAGCAGTGGCCACAGTGGGGCCCTAGCTGGGATTTGAAATAAACCTTCCTTAAGTAGGACATAATTATTTTCTTTGGTTCCTAAAACATTGGCTTTTATAAGCCATAAAAATATTTATTTAATGCAACTGACCCTAACCTGTTTATCAAATATAGCTGTAGCCCTAGACATAAAACTCTCGTTGGCACATAGGCATATATGTGGATGATGTCAGCTGCAGGTGGAGGTCATCATTTAGTGAAAGACATTGGGGAGGAGAATCAAAAGATAAAATGCCCAAAGCATGCACCACTTCATTCTCCATGCTGAATATCCACCAACCTCGCCAGCCACATTTTATCTATGAAACAGATTTATAGTCTTAAATGCAGAACACACTCATCAAATGAATTTATTTTGAATACTGAAGCCAAACTGGATTTCTTTATTGCATCTGTGACTTTTTACATTGAATCTGGATATAGTTTTGCACCCACTTTCAGTCTGGAAAAAGATCTGTCCCACTGAGTATTTGGTCTACCCACCTTCCTCTGTGAGCCACTATTAAGATTTCAACTCCCTCACCTGAGTGAACCTCTCCAAAATCTACAGCTCTGTATACAAGTCTCAAGGCTTGGAAAGTTAGATTGCTAGTCTAGATTTCTTCATATCATTTGGCCTCTGAATAGTTGTCATCTAAAGAATTTTCTGACCCTAAACTTACTTTTACATAGTGAGATATAAACAGAGTAGATACTCAGTAAAGACTCTCAGCTATAAGTGGCAATCACTTTCCTACCTATGTTAAGCTTTGACAACACGAAATGAAACCATTTCTTCAAGCAATGCATTTAACATTGGCAATTAAGTACTAGGTGGTGTAGCCAACAAGTAAGTAATATAATGAGATTCAAAGCTTTAAAAAAGTTTGGGATTTTTAAAATCTTCAGTATTTTGAAGTATAATACACTCACAAAGAAACCCATAATTCAAAAATCTGTAGTTCAATGATTTATCACAAAACAAACACACATCTTTGTGATCACCCACCCCAGGCTCAAAGAATATAATGCATATTAAAGTGTTCCTTCATTAATTATTTCAAAAGATAATTTTTGTGTCCCTACTCTGTGACAAGCACTGCCCTAGGCATACTTACAATATAGTGAGAAAAACAAACAAACAAATAAACATATACATGTCAGCAGATGTGTGACATGAAGACAAAGAGAACAGGCTAAGGGACATGAGGTGAAGTGCAGGGGGCGGGGGTAGCTGTGTTACACGGAGGGTTACCACGGGTGTCTATGGAGCACACGAATCGTGTCTAGTTTTACTCTGAGTTTTTATCCCACAGTATCAATTAATAGATGTCAAGCAAATTGAGCAATGACAAAATCATATATTCATGACAGATCAAAGCAACCAAAAAAAAACAAACAAATGGAAAACAGCAAAACCAATTGAAAAATTGTTGGCTTTGTGAACAGAATGCTAACAAGTGGTTATCAGGGCGAAGAAAAAATGGCCATTACACTTCAGACACTTTGTTAGAATAGAAAATGCAATTCATTTTTAGGCTCTTCCTCCTGAAACTATTGCACAGAACTAAGATTTTACAAGTTCAAAAAAACTTTAAACATAGACACTGGACTATTAAATTTGGAGCAAACAGTGTTTGCTCATCCATGGTTGGTCTCCAACTTCTTAAATATTTCCCAAACTGGTGATTAAGTATTTAGAAATGCCAGTGGAAGATTTTTTTTTTAAAAAAGGTAGTAAAACCAAAATACCACAAAAGGTAAAAAGCTCAACACAACTAAATGCCCTTCAATTTTAACACTGGCATTGCAGAATAACCTACCAGGTATTACCTTAGGCTTCTGAAATGGAAAGAAACTGACTGAAAAGCAGGGTCTTCCTTTAATCTGGAGGCTCAACCCAATCAAGTATACTACAGCCAAAGTTGTGAAACCCTCAAAGGAATTGCAGTGTAAGTGGGCTATTCCATTTCATATAGAAATTGCTCTGAGTTTCGATTGAAATTATGTCTAAATGGAAAATGTCAAGGGCCAATTCAATAGAAAAGTTAGCATTTCCTGGGTTTTTTGTCTTTCTTTTTGCTGAGAACATTTGAGTATGTGGCCTTTAAGGGCAAAGGAAGGAAGGAAGGAGGGAGGGAGGGAGGGGAGGAAGGAAGGAAGGAAGGAGGGAAGGTTGGCGAAGGGAAGGGAGAAAAGAAAGAAAAAAGAAAGAGCGAGGAAGAGATGTAGGAAGTGAGGGAAGAAAGGAAGGGAGAGAGGGAAAGAGAGAAAAAAAGGGGGAAAAGAGAAGCAGGAGAGAGAAAAAGGGAAAGAGAGGAAGGGAGGAGAGAAACAGGGAGGGAGGGAGGAGGGAAGAAGAGGGACAGACTGTTGACATTGATATTTTGAAAAATATTAGAAGTTTACAAAAAGAAAAATAGAAGTGAAATATCTGTAGAATTCTCTCATGATCCCTTTATTATACCAGGTAGAAGATTATAATGATATTAGGCTGTCCTCTGTATTTTGGATATTTAATATACACATTGGAAATTAATATTCGAAGCCCTATGCCCTACACATAGTAGTTCCTCAATAAATGTATCCTGAAGATACTGATTTGGCTAACTCCATTTCCCACTTCCTTTTTAGTGACTCCTAATAATCCTCACAATTAAGTTAAATCAATAGCAACACAAGTATGGAAATCAGCATTTAAAAACTCATGCAATCATTCATTCTATCAATCAATAAATACTAATTGTATTTCAGGCAGTGTGCTTAGATGCTGGGATTTTAGCCATAAACAAGGCAGACACAGTTATTGCTCTATAGATTATAAAATCTAGCCAGAGTAACATTTAAAAACCACCACAACCATCATCATCATCATCATGATCCGCAGCTAAGACTTACTGAGAACCTCCTCAGTACCAGCCACTATTCTAGCATCTTCCACCTATTAATTAATTCCATCATCATAGCAATGTTGTAAATAAGTAATATTATTGGCCCCACTTTTCTGATGAAAAAACTGAGACCCTAAGAAATTGAGAAATGTTGAGTTAATTTAAATACAGTGCTATAGTTGTTATGATCCATATGTGATGGTTAAAATAATTCTTAAAAGCAGCCATCAGAATTGATACAGAAAGAGGATTAAAATTCCTCTTCCCCCACACACCCTCCCTCTGCTTAAAAAAAAAAATTCTGGAAGTCTTTAAATATTTTCAATTTTAATTTTATATTTTACTTTTCTAACTTCTTAAGAACAGGATCATTGGTGACAATGGTAACAGTTGTTTTAAATGTTTTATGTTTTAGAACTTATTTGTTCAGATAGAGAGAATAATATACACTATTTGATGTGATTTAGAGTCTTCCAAAATCAGGGGAAAGGTTGCACCAATGGATACACAGGAAAAGGAGCTCTCCTTGGGAATTTAAAGCCCTGTTTCATTGTCTGACCTCACTTCATAGACTTACACACCATCCGGGCCTGCCATTGGATAATAACTCTGTCCGGCAACCCCTGGGACGCAACCAATTTATCATCTACTCTGCTGGAGAGATTTTTGGTTACTTCCATCCTGTCTTGTGCTGTGGGGTCTAGCAAAGTCGAAGGGTTGCTAATTGCCATGTTAAATTCTCCTGGCCTCAGCTATTCTCTCCCTTGTGTCTCTCAATCTCTCAGTCCAATTGGGGATGTCCGTAGGAATTTATCTGCACGCCAGGAGCTCAAAAAGCATTTACTGCTAGTTTGTCTGTATCAGCAGAGGAGAAAGGTGGTTTTAGTCAGGGTAGCTGTGCTCTGCATTTTATGATGCTGTTTCATAATGGGAGGTCGCAATCTTCTGCCTACTATAAGATGAAAGGAAAAGGAATTCACAACAACTTGTGTTTGAGGAAACACTTTCTTGAATTTAAGGTTATCTATCAAGATAACAGTTATTACTAATGTCCTTATCTGATGTTGTCTAAATAAAGTCCATTAACTGACTTTACATTTTCAAGTCCAGTTGCTATAACTTTATTATATCTGTCAATACCCTGTTCAGAATAACAATTCTAGCATTGATTTCTACTTCTTCTTTGCTTAAAGACCTTTTGGCATCTCAGCTGAATTTCTAGAGTTTAAAAAAAATTGTGACATTGGGTGGAGGATTTAAAAAGTCATCAGGTGAAAAAAGTATATGGGTGACCTTCCCTATGCAATATTTAGGCCATTTAATTCTCTTCCACAAAATATAGTATCAGTGGCTTGGAGTGATTTTTTTTCTCCCTCTACCTTCAAGTTTAAAAATACTTTTAGACAATATGAGATGCATTGACAACATTTTTGAAACCTCATTATGTAAACATGGAAATGCCTGTTGGTTAACCATGATGCCATCCCTGATCTGATACATGTTTAAACTAACGTAAGAACACATACCAAAAAAACACACTTCCGATAGGAAACTCAAACGTTGAAATATTATAATTTCTTTTGGTGAGAATATGTTTGACATATACCTGTTAGAAAATGGGCTTTGTTTCTCAAAGATTAAAGAACAACATTATTTGCATTACCAACGAAGGGCAAGATACACAACATTTTTCTCTCTGGGCAGAGGTCAGAGAGGTGAACTGATGATGTCAGGTATCTTTGAGTATTATATGACTAACTTATGTGGTGGAAGATATGCTGCAGGAACTGTGATACAGTCACAGCGAAGGTCTGTTCCAAAGGAGCATGGACTGAAGGACCCGTGGTTGCTCTCAACAGGTCCTTTTGGCCTCCTTCCTGCTTTGAATGCTGCTTACTCTCCCCAGACCTAGTGATGAGGGCTGATGCTCACAGTTACTAGCAAAGGGCATTCAGAGATCTGGATTTCATTTCTGGACCAGCCAAACCATACTCATTTTCCTGGTTATATTTCTTTTCTTTCAGTTAAGACTTAAACTCATGTATTTCTCAAAGTCTACCTAACACAACAGAAAGAGCATCAGCTTTGGACTCAGAAATACCTGAGTTGTGATTCTGACTCTGGTAAGAATAAAGTATGAGACCTTGGACAAATTATTTAATCTTTTTGGAGATTCAGATTTCTTAAATGAAAAATGGAAATAAGATTGTCTACCTTGCAGAGTTGTTTGTGAGAATTTAATAAAACTTCACAAATATAGTGTCTAGCATAGTGTAACTTACATTGTAGGAACCCAATGATAGTAATAAAGGAAAATAAACAGATAAATTAAAACATAATGTATTGTGATCTAGTATTTTTCTTTTTTCAGTGCGTACAATGTCACTTCTGGGGAAATATTATTTTTCTAATGAAACAGGAATTAAATTAAAACCAGAATGAAATATCATCTCACACATGTTAGAATAGCCATTTTCAAAAAGGCAAAGATAACAAGTGTTGATGAAGATGTGGATAAAAGGGAATAGTTATACATTGTTAGTAGAAATATAAATTAGTACAGCCATTATGGAAAACAGTATGGAGGTACCTCAAAAAATTACAAATATAACTACCATATGACCCAGCAATACCACTTCTGGCTATATAAACAAAGGAAATAAAATCCAGATCTCAAGAAGATATCTTCACCTCTGTTTTAATGCAACATTATTCACAATAGCCAAGATATGGAAATAGCCTAAATGTCTCTCAATAGATGAATAAATTAAAAAATTGTGGTATACACACATATACACACACACAAACACACATGACAACATGGATGAACTGGAGGATATTATACCATGTGAAATAAGCCAGACCTAGAAAAGAATAGTACATGATCTCACTTATATATGGAATCTAAAATAAGCAAACTCATAAGAAGCAGAGAGTAGAATTGTGGTTGCCAGGGATGGGGTGGAAAGGGATGGCAGGAAATGGGAAGATGTTGATCAGAGAGTACAAAGTTTCAGCCACACAGGATGAATGAGCTCTGGAGATCTAATACGTAACACAGTGATTACCATTTACAACACTGTATTATACACTTGAGAGTTGCTAAGAGGATCCATCTCAAGTGTTGTTGACAAAAAAAAAAAAAAAAAGAAAAAAAGGAAGGGGCCGGCGTGGTGGCTCACGCCTGTAATCACAGCACTTCGGGAGGCTGAGGCAGGCGGATCACCTGAGATCAGGAGTTCAAGACGAGCCTGACCAACATAGAGAAACCCCGTCTCTACTAAAAATACAAAAAATTAGCCGAGCATCATAGCACATACCTATAATCCCAGCTACTGGGGAGGCTGAGGTAGGAGAATTGCTTGAACCCAGAAGGTGGACATTGTGGTGAGCCGAAATTGCATCATTGCACTCCAGCCCGGGCAACAAGAGGGAAAATCCATCTCAAAATAAATAAATAAATTTTTTTAAAAAGGAAGGGGAGGGGAAGGGAAGGGAGGGGAAGGAAGGGAGGAAAGAAGAAAATGGTAGCTATCTGAGGTGATAAATGTGTTAACTGAGTTTAGTGCAGTGATCATTTTACAATGTATACATATATTAAAATATGTTGCACACCTTAAATATATACAATAACTGTGTCATTTTGCCTCAATAATGTCTATTTTTTAAAAAGAAAATTAGTTACCAGGTGCTTTCCCTCTTTACTAAATAACAATGAAGTTTAAATCCATTTTTCAGCTTCTTTGACACAAACGTTGAGTGGGATAGTAAGGAAATTGAATGGTTGTGTAAGTCCCACAGAAAGTCCTAAAAAAATGCTTTATGGGCAGTTTAGAAAGTAGTAATTTGATTTTAATTTTCTCATTTAAAGAACGTTCTGAACACCAATTAGCTGTTTGGACTTGACTCTGTCATTTCAAATATGAAGCCACACTCAAAGACTCTGCAAAATACAGTGTTAAGTCAGGGTGGTGTCCAAAGTCCCTTTGGTTTCTGAAGGCATTATGATTCTGTGGCACACAGATGGGGAAATATCATTCTGAGCTCTCTGAACCCAGGAAGGACCTTTCTTTTCATATAGCTAAGTCAGTTCAGGATCACAGAAATCACCTGTAATAGGAGTGTTCATAGACACTGCCTCAGTCAGACTCTGGAAAGAGGACAACCTTAAGTTTACCTCAGATTAATTTGTGTTTGAGGACTGGTGTAAGGCAAGCCAGGTACCTTGAATCTTCTGGTTAAAAAATTATTCTATCATTTTATAATTTAACAACCAATGTTCAATATGAAAATGAGTGGAAATATAATGTACTGAACTTAGAAGTTTTAGTGCTCTGGTTTGAATGTGCTGCCTCCAAAATTCAGGTGTCTCTATGAGATAGTATTAAATGGTGGGGCATTGAGTGTAATAAGGCCACAAGGGCTCCTTACAGAAAAGGTTTCACATGGAGTTCTACTTGTTTGCCCTTCTGCCTACCACCATGTAAGGACACAGCATTCCTCCCCTCTGGAGAATACAGCAACAAAGCAATATCTTGGAAGTAGAGAAACCCTCACTAGACAACTGAACCTGCCAGTGCCTTGACCTTGGACTTCCCAGCCCCCTGAACTGTGAGAAGTAATTCCTTATCTTTATAAATTACTCAGTCAGGTGTTTTGTAATAGTAGCGTGAACGGACTGAAATATTTAGTCTCGGTTTTTTACTGGCTGTGCTTCCCCAAGTGTCTTAACTACTCTGTCCTTTGATCCTTCACTTATTCAAAAAAAAGGGATGGGGGGCTTTAACTAGATGGTGCCAGATTTCCTTAATAATAGTTATAATAATAATTATAAAAAGGGAGAGAAAAGTAGCTCCCTTGAACTAATTCAGTATTATGATTATAGGTGAGACCCTGAAGTCTGCCTGAGTTAAAAGAATTAGCTGTGTGACCTTGGGTGCTTTAACTTTCTCACATGTAGAGTGGGAACATGAGGAATATGGTCCTCTGAGGGCCATTACGAGAGTTCACTGAATAATATACATAAGGTGCTGGCCGTGACTCAAGAATGCATGTCAGCCAGTAGTAGCAGTGGCAGTAGTGGTGCCCAGGAACTAGCTCGTTAATTTAATTCTCACAGCTTGCAACCTTATAGATTAATATCCGCATTTTATAGAAGAGCCAACTGAAGTTCAGAGAAGTTAAGTAATTTTTAAAATGTCATATGGCTAGGAAGTAACAGATTTTGAAACTAGTTCTAATTTTAACCAGTAGCATACTTTTAAGCTCTATAATTCCACAAAAATCCTATTTTGATTAGAATTATAAAATGATGCTTATGAGTTAGTTGCTCAATCGTTTTTGCTCCCAAAGCCCTTTATGCATATAACTAGCAAAGCATTCATTACATCTTATTACTTTAATTGCTGTTTTACTTGTCTCTGACCCACAACAGAGAGTGAGCTTTTTGGAGATGAGGTTCATGGTTTACAAAAGCTAAGAGATGCAAACATGAGCACACAGTAGACATCTAGGAGATGTCTTGAACGACATATATTTTAAGAAAATTTAAAGTCTATAGCAAAACAAAACAGAAGACAAAAACAATTCCATTAAGTTAATTGGACTTCGTGGAAAAAAAGAAAAACAGAGTACAAGGAAACCAAATTTTGTCAGGACAGTCGGGTAAATGGACATTGAAAGTAAGTTACTAATTTTGCCTTAAGGCAGGAAATGGGTTTCATTTTCAGATACTTCCTCCTGCAACAATTGCTCTAAACTAAAATTTCACAGTTCTTGCAATATACATAATTAAAATTAATCAAAAAATGTTTAATATCCAGAGAAGCTTTAAACTTAGCGACCTGACTATTAAATTTGGACCAAAGAGAGACTGTTTAGTTTCAAAGACATTCTAGGAGAAATTCCCTACAGTTGAAGTTTCATATTAAAATTTATACCATCCATCATCTTAATAGATTATCCATATGATTTGTCCATCACATTATGAGAACAAAATGCTATCTTGTCTCCTTGATACTGTGTCTTAAAAAAGAAAAGAAATACACTGTTCCTTTTCTAGTTTTTTTCTTTGAAGTTGTTCATAGCACACCAAGTCTGGCATCGGGAGTAATTAGAGTAAACCGTGCAGAAATCCCAACGGAAGAGGGCAGGTAGGATAATATTTGCTGCATTAAAAACTTAAAAAGAAAGCTCAGTGTTTTAGAGGACAAGAAGGTGAGTAAATCCTTCCTAGAAAGATTAAATGAGTGAATCGGTTTTACCTGTCTAAATTGGACTTCCCTGGCAGTATTTTGAGATGCAATCATAATGATGGGAAAAGTCTGAGAGGGAATTTGTAATAATTAACAATGCTTTACACATGACAGGCAGACAAGTGTTTTTGAAGACCATGACCAACAAAACTGTGCATTAAAATCACCTGAGATGCTGTGTCTACCCCCAGCCCTAAAAAAAGAAACTGAAACCCCAGTCTCCTGGGAATGACCCAGGGCTCTGCTCCTAATAGTTTCCCTGAGATATTGTAAGTTTCTGTCTACAATATGAGGATGCCTGGCAGGTACAGACCCCTTACAAAAAAAGTCTTTATTTTCTTCAAACAGAATTTTAGTATTTTCAGTTAATTTGGTCTGTATCAAACACATCACAGGCAAGATGCTTCTATATCTCCTTTCCTTATAAAGAGAGAATGATGAAAATTATTTAAAAACAAAAATAGTGATAAAATAGGGTTTCTGGATTTAGAAAGCAAAAATATCCCAAACGTTGCATAGGGCATACTTATACTAAAAAAGTGTTTGTTGTTTATCTCAAATTCATATTTAACTGGGTGTCCTATATTTTATCTGGCTGCTCTGTGCAAAAACGGCAGAAGTCGCAGCCTGAAGGTAGCTAGTACACCATTTGCAAATGACCTCTCGTGTGAATTGATGCAGAAAAACCTAAATTTGTCACCTAAAATAATGTATCTAATCTAAATTTTAAAAGGTATTTCCTTTGTTTAGAAAATAAGAGTTCAAAGGAGCCCTAATAATCTAACAGCTTTTATTATAGACTTGTTATTACCTTTCTTAATTCACGTTTAATTTAATGCAGTCAGTGGCTGTTTTTTAAAGAACTAGGTTTTTATTCAATGAAAGTGGTCTGAAAGTCACACATAAAGTAGGCAATGCAGACAAGCCTCTCTCCTGAACTGAGATCTGTCTCTGTGCTCTACACAAGCCTACAGGTATGGCCACAGTTGGAACAGGTGTTTCCACATGTGGGAGTTGGGGTTTGAGTATCTATTTGCTGCCTTTGCCTTTTTCTTTGTGTCATTCATTCTGGACATGCGTGTTCTCAAGCTGTCGGACTTCTCTGCCTCACTTTATGCCTGTATTTGGTAGAGCTGTGGGCTGTGGTGTGCTATTTCTTTCTTGCTTATTTTTAGATGATTGTTAAGGACTGCTTTTTTTTTTTTTTTTTTGGTTTTTTTTTTTTTTTTTTTTTGGTCTTGCTGTTTTGAGACTTCTGAATCAGACTTTTTGGTCACAAACAGAGGCACAAAGAAAGAGAAAGAAGGATGAAGGCAAAAAGAGAGAATGGAAGAGGAAGTGGGGGGCATAGGGGAACAGTAGAAGCATTACTTTTAAGAGGGGGGAAAAAGCCTTAGCCAAAGACAGATGACCTTGCCCTTGTTCTGCTTTGACATGAGAAGTTGAACTGCCCCAGGAAGTCATTAACAGACCAGTAGTGACTGTTTTGTCAGGTCTTATTGTTTAATTAGATCACAACTTGGATCCCAATTCTAAAATCCTTTTGGCACATGCCATAATTCCCAGTACTTAGTATCAAATACTTCCTAGCAGCTGCCTATGCAAGGCAAAAAGCAAGTAAATTCAATGTTTAATTTTTTAAATAACAGACTCTTAAAGTTTCTGGTGGTTAATCACACAAATCTTTTGTAAAAGTAATTGCACCCTGTGGTTCTCAAATGCTCAATTTGTCTTCAAAGCTTCTTTTGAGTCATATTAAGTGCTTTGCGCCATACCTGGAGAATAGCAAATCTTCAGTCCTCCCAATCATATCCTGGTTTGAAGACACATCTTCTTTGTGTCCATTGACTGCGACCTGCGAACTGCTTCTGAATCAAAACAGAATCAAAGTTCTAAACCTACGAAAGATGCGTGGCAAACTATTTGTATTTGATTCTAATATTTCTGGCCCATCAGATCTGGGCTTTCTGGATATGAATCACAAAATTTAGTGGCATCCAAAAGTTAGAGGAAAGATCTGTAAGGTCCAAGAAATCCTTGGCCGACAGAACATTTTTCCCCTCACTCAGTTTATGTTTCACATGCTAGGTATTTTCAGTATAAAATGTCTCAAATGTTGGGACTTACAACTTTTCTCCAATGGCTCCATCCATAGACCAATGGATCTGGTTATTAAGATTTTTCCTCTAGAGAAGCAGCTTGCATTACATTTTGCTTAATTTCATTCCACTGCCCCCACTGATGCTACTATAAACACTTTTTTCTCTTTTTCCTTCCTTCCTTCCTTTCTTCCTTCCTTCCTCCCTCCCTCTCTCTCTCCCCTCCCTCCCCTTCTTCCTCCCCTTCTTCCCTTCTTCCCTTCCTTCCTTTCTTCCTTCCTTTCTCTTACCCTCCTTCCTTCTATTCTTCTTTTCCCTCTTTTTCTCTCTTCCTTCCTTCATTCATTTCTTTCTTTCATTTCCTCTTTCTCTATTTCTCTCATTCTTTTTTCTTCCTTCCTTCTTTCTTTCCTTTTTAGTATTAAAATAGACAATTATTTTTATCTCTAGTGTTTTCCTCCATGTAACTAAGCTCTATATGTTGTGTTAACATTTTATCTTACATTTTTCTCTCCATTTCCTGTATCTGTAGAGTTATGACTTTGTTTTTCCAAAGTGTAATAAGTATTATGTAAACTTTATTTGTAGGGTGGTATAGGAATACTTAGGAAAGAGAACAGCTCAGGTTGGTGAGACCCAGTGAGATTTCTGGAGGAAGTAATGCTTGGGCTTGGTTCTGAAAAACAAGAAGTAATATGGAAAAGGTGTTGAGAGAAATCTTTCTTGGCTGAGACAGCATCAATGGATAGAGCTTGAGGGTAGTGGTAGGGAGAACAAATGAATAAAACTGCAAGTAATTACAATTAAAAGGCAAATTGTAAAGGCTGAGCAAGAGGTGATAAGGTAAAAGAAAAGCAAGAATCAAACTGCAAAAGACATTGCACACTGCAATTGAGTTTGATCTTTATTCTGTATACTTTGCATAGAATAAAGTAGACTTCATACTGTAAACGGGAGTGATCAAAGATTTTAAGAAAGAGAATAATCAGATTCATGCTTCTGAAAGATCATTCTTGCACATGTAGACAAAGGAATAGAGTAGTAGGGAAAAAGGAAGTAAGAGGGAACAATCCGGAGGATATTTTAGTAAATTAAACAAGGAATAGTGACCTAAAGTTAAGTAGTAATAATGCAAACAGTAGGTAGGTAGGTTTAGTCTATACAACTTGATGACAAGCTGCATATGAAACTGAGAGAGACCGGCAGGGAAAGATGACTCTATACTTCCTTGCTTGAGAAAATAAGGAAATTGCAGATATGATTCACACATTTATTGAGAAAGAAAAAGCAAAGATGAAAGTTTCAATATGGACAGCAAGTCAAATCCATTTGGAAATGTTGAGTTCATGGTGCCTGTGGTACACTCAGGAGCAGATATTTAATTGACTGATGAGTCATAAATATGGCATTCATCAGTCTATAGAGAGTGATAAAGTCTTGAAAATAAATGAGATCACTCAGAGAGGTTTTCAAGTGAGAGTGGAGTCTAGGACAGACCCCAAGAGAGAGCCAACATGTGGACAAAGGAAAATTAAACCATGGAAGATTATGATAAAGAATAACCATAGAGATAGAAACAAATTAAAGTATTATGTCACCAAAAAGGGAAAGAAAAATTTCAGGAAGTGCTCAATACTATCAAATAGAAAGATCAGTACTGAAAGATTTATTGTATTCAGTAGCAGGGCAATCATCAGCGATCTTGTCAAAATAGTTTCATGGTGATTGTTGTAGATACTGATTGAAATAGGATAGTTGCATCAGTTTTAGTAATTTGTGTCTTTCAAAGAATTTGTCCATTTACTTTAAATTGTATTTATTGGAATGGATGTTTTTGTGATATTCTCATATTATTACTATGATCTCTGTAGGATACATAGTGAGCTCCTCTGTTTCATTCTGGATGTTACTAGTTTGTCTCTTTCAGTCTTAATCAGCTTAGCCATTGACACAAATAGAAAATCTATTGACACAAATAGAAAAAAAAATAAGCTAATAATTTAAACTGACAAATATTAATATCTTATAGTTCATGTCTGCTGATGACACTCTCAGTTTTTGTTTTCAAGATTTAGTTTCATTGGCTACCTTTATTCTTTTTCTATTTCATTACTTTCTTCTCACCTTTATTATTTCCTCTCTTCTGCTTATTTTGAGTTTGATTTGTTCCTATTTTTTAGTTTCTTAATGTGAGAGTTTAGATTATTGGTTTTAGAATCTTTATCTTTTTCAATATAACCTTTAAAGCTATAAAATTTTCCCCAGCCTTTAGCTGCAACTGCTGATTTTGATATGTTTTTAGTTTTCTTTTCTTTTAAAATATTTTATAATTTTTCTTTAATTTCTTCTTTGTTCCCATGGATATTTAAAAGCATGCTTTATTTCCACATATTTGAATATTTTCAGGTGTTTTTCTATTGTTAGTTTCTAATTTAATTTCTTTATCAGGGTAACATGTACTTTATTATTTCAATTATATTTCTAAACTTATTGAAAAATACTTTTTGATTTAGAATATGATCTGTCTGGGTAGTGGGTAGGGAGAACAAATTGCCTTGAAAAAAATGTGTATATTGCTGATACTGGTTGGAGGGTTCTATAAATGTCAGTTTCACCAAGTTGTTTAGTATTGTCCAGGCATCTGTACTCTTACTATCTGTCAGTTTGCTCTATTAATACTTATTCTTTCAGTTTATTCAGATTTTGCTTCATGTTCCTGAAGCTCTATTATCAAATGCATACATATTTAGGATTGTTTGTCTTCTTAGTAGATTGATCTCTTAAAATCATGAAATTCCAGGTAATATGCCATATTCTGAAATTCATTTTATCTGATATTAATTACATCCACTCCACCTTTTTGTAGTGCTCAGGGTTTACGTGGTATAACTTTTTCATCTTTTGTTTTTAACCTATTTGTGTTTATATTTAAAATGAGTTTCTTGTTAACAACATGAAATTAGGTCTTTGATGATCTATTCTGACAATTTCTGTCTTTTAATCCAAGTGTTCAGGACATCTACATTTAATATAATTATTGATATTTGACAGTTTAAATTATCAGCTTGCTTTTTTTTTTCTATTTGTGTCATCTCTTTTTACTCTTTTCTTTCCTACTTTTGGATTAACTATTTCTTGTATTCCATTTTCTCTCTACTCTTTACATATGAGCTATGCTTTTTTGTTTCATTTTTCAGTGGTTTCTCTAGGGCTTACAAAATTCACTTTTAATGTATTACAATTGCTTTTCCACCTTGGCTAACTAACCATTCCTGTCTGCCAAGGTCTGAGGATAGGAGTAGGGAGTTCCCAGCTTTTAGGACTTTCAGTGACCAAACCAGATCACTGAAACCAGGTCACGGGCACACAGGAATGAAATGGATCATCCTGCTCTTCATGTTTAATATAAGGTCCCTACACAGCACACCATAAACCCCAAAATATGTTACCATCATTTCAAATTAAACAAGTATATTTTAAAGAGTTTTAAAACACAAAGTAATCTGCTATGCTGGCCCACATATTTACAACTTTTTGTAATCTTGTTACTTTGTGAGATTGGTGTCTCCATTTGATATCATTTTATTTCTACTGTTGAGCTTTGTTTTATATTTCTTATAGTTCATGTCTGCTGATGACACTGTCAGCTTTTGTTTTCTTCAAAAACTCTCTTACCCCCTTTGTAAGGATATTTTTATTGAGTATAGAATTATAGGTTGTCAGCATTCTTAGTACTTTTAATATGCCACTCCATTTTCTCCTGACTTTCATGTCTCATAAGAAGTCTTAAGTTTCATATCTTTGTATCTCTATGTAATGTGTCTTTTTTCTCTGTTTTTAAGATTTTACGATTATCACTGTTTCTCTTAATATTATTCTACCTTCCACTTCACTCTGTGTGTGGGGGGTGTGTGTGTGTAGGGTGTGTGTGTGTGTGTGTGTGTATTCTGCATTCAGTTTATATTGAGCTTCTTGAAATGTGACTTTATAGTTTTTAGCAAATTTGAAGATGTTTTGGCCATTATTTCATCAAATATTCCCTCCTCTTACATCCAGGACATAAGTCACATATTTTAAACTACTTTATAATGTGCCATAGATTACAGAAGCTTTGGGGGTTTTGTTTGTTTCTTTTCTTTTGCTTTATTCTATTGTTATATCAAAGACTACTGAATATTTTATTTTATCTGTAGTGTCTATTATCTATTGATATTAACCTAATTCAGTGAAGTTTTCATTACAGTTATAGTTTTCATGTTTGGACTTTTAATTTTTCTCTGTATCTCTTTTTATGATGTTCTTTTTCCTAAGTGGTTTACATAGTGTAACAGTTGCTTTAACATCTTTGTCTGCTAGTTCTATCATCTCTGTCATCTCTTATTTTGTTTCCATTGACTGATTTTTCTCTTACTCACGTATTTCAGTTTCTTGGACTATCTAGTAATTTTGGATTGGGTGCTGAACATTGTCTGACTGTATGGATTTTGTTATCTTCATATATATTTCCGATTCTGTGTGTGCGTACTTGCTTGTGCGTGTGTGTGTGTGTCTTTAAGTTACTTGCTTTGATAATTAATTTTATGAGTCAACTTGACTAGGTTAAAGGATATTAAGACCACTGGTAAAACAATATTTTTAATTGTGCCTGGGATGATGGTTTTGGAAGAGATCAGTGTTTGAAAGAGTAGACCAAGCAAAGAAGATCTGCCCTCACCAGTGTAAGCAGGCATCAGCAATCCATTGAGGGCTCAGATAGAAGAAAAAAATGGAGAAAGGGAAAATTTACTCTCTCTTTTGGAGCTGGAATATCCATCTTTTCCTCCCCTCAGACATCAGAACTCCAGGTTCCCTGGCCATCAGTCTCTTGGATTTGCACCAGCAGCCTCATAGCCTCTTGGGCCTTCAAACTCAAACTGAAGAGTGCAACTACTGGCTTTTCTTGTTCTCCAGCTTGCAGATGGTATATTATGGAACTTCACAGCCTCTATAATTGCATGAGCCAATTCCCATAGTAAATCCCCTCTTCTACCTCTATATCTATCTATCTACTCTCTATTCTATTCTATTCTATTGCTTCTGTTTCTGTGGGGAACCCTAGTAAATATACTTTATGAACTTTATCCTTCCAGAATGTGTTTTAAGCTTTGTTAGAACCTCTAGGGAAGTCTTCAATCTAGTAATTACTCAACCCCATTTCTAAGATGTAACCCCTCTGGAGTCCCAGATGGTCACTAAGGATTCTCAACTCTAGCAGTTGGGAGGTAGAACATCTTTTTGTCCTTTGTGAACTCTGGAAGTTTTTTGTTTAACTTACCATACTCTACTTGTTCTTTATATAGCTTTATACATGCATGGCCTAATAATCAACAGGACTCAAAGGGAATTCTATACTAATTTTTGAAAACTTTTTCTTAATGAATCCCTCCTTGTGGAAGTCTGTCCTACAACTTACAGCTGTGTCTGCTTCCATTAAATTTCAACTTCATGTCCTAATCCCAGAGGGCTCTTGGTTCTGCTTAGGTTTCCTTCCCTGTACTCACAGGCTAGAAACTGATTCCAGGGAGAAATACAAGGGAATTATAGGCTCATCTCTTTTGTTTCCCTTTTCTCAGGGATTATAGTTCTATGCTGCCTGTTGTCCAATGTCTAAAAACAATTACTTCATATCTTTTGTCAAACCTTCTAATTACTATAATGGGAAATTAAGTCCAGTCGAATGATGCTTTTCTATGATGGCAAGCAACAGATGTCCAACCACTAAAATTTGGGACTGTTTGTTAAAAAGCATTAGTACCTCAATCATTGACTAATACATATAATTTCTATGTGCTAGGCTTGTCACTAAGGATATCAAAATGATCAATAAGTAGTACCTGTCCTCAAGCAACTCAGGGGGTCAGACATACATGATAAAGCAATGTGTTCAGTGCAGTGATAATGCCATGCACAGGATTTTATATAAAGGTTTTGAACTTGACTTTAAGAAGTATTGTACACTTTTAGGATGAAACTCTAAGCTGGGTTATTATTAATAAGCGTGACTTTAGGTCAAGTATAATGTAGGAAATAGATGTTCTCTGAAGAAGGGACAGCATGGGAAAAGGGGAAAAAAGAAATAGAAGGTTTTGGTTAGGAGACTACAGGAAGTTGGGCATTTATGAACCATAATGTGGGAAATAGAAAGTAAGAATCAAAAAGCCTGGAAATAAGGCAGAGATGAAACAATGCAAGGCCTTACCAACCATGTTAATGAGTTAGGCATTATCCTAAGGTATGGAAAGCCATTGAAGTGCTTTAGGAAATGAACCCATGTATAGACGATGTGTAGAGTGGATTAGGGAAGAGGTTATAACACTAAAGGCAAGGCCACTTCATTGGTTGAAGAAAGACACCAACAGATCTGAACAAGGACTGTGATGCCTATAATGAGGAGGAAAAGACCAATTTGATAAATAATAATTCCTCCTCATTTTTAAGTGTTTATTACCTTCCAGATTCTAAGGACTTTGAATAATATTAACTGATTTATGACTCTCAGACTACCCCATAAAGTAGATACTATTGCTATACCAATTTAATGATTAGGAACTGAGCATGGCATGATTAAGCTAGGTCACACAGCCAATAAGTGGGAAAACTGAGACTTAATCCCAGATAATCTGACTGCAGAATTTATATCCTTAATAAATATTTTGTACTATTTCAGGAAGATTACTTAGAATATAATTATTTACTTATTTATCTGACTTCTCTTCTTAGCTGGAAATTCCCAGAAAGCAAAGACGATGTCTAGATCTTTGAAATATCTCCAGGACAGAAAATAACAAATTGGACAGGCAAGGTACCCTCTATCCCAGAAAGTCAACAAGAAATAAATAAAAAGATTATTTCAGAGAGTGCTATGAGCAAATAAGATACAGTAAAATCAGGTAAGGAGATTCTTTGGAGAGGGCATCAGAGAAGTTCTCTCTGAGAAGGACTTAATATTGACAAGGAGGTGATATTGAGCTTAAGCCATGTAAGTGTCTGGGATTGCCTTGTTCTAGGAAGAGAAAGAAGGCCTATGTTGCAGAAGCCATAAGGGAGACAGAAAGCTGTGTGGGATAATATCAGAGAAGAATATAAAGCCAGAGCCATTCCCAGAGCAAGTCTTGTAAGAAATTTGCATTTCAAGTGCAATGAAAAGTGAATGGAGGGTTTTAAGAGGGTTGGGGGAGAATGATAAAATCTGATTTACATTTGAAAGGAGATATTAGAAAGTGGAAGGGAAGAAAGTGAAAATTAAAGAAAGGAAGCTTAGAATTTAAGGTATAGAGATGGACAGTTCTGTAAGAATGCAATCTAAGAAATGGCTGTGTTTAGCGATAACTGGAGTTTAGGAGAAGAAATTTGAGGTTAGGATATTAGTTTAGATGCTTAAATCTTTGAGAATAATAATTGTTGATGATGAAGTGATGACATGCTTATGTCATCTGAAAGAAAGAAAAGAATATCTAGATAATAACTTAATGGGAAAAATTTGGCATAGACTTATGATGTTAATGGGAAGAAGAAAAAGGAGGGGGGGAAGAAATAGACAAACCCATGAAGCACTAGTGGGCAATGAGTAGAATGACAGACTCTAATGAGTGTCAGGAGGATAAAGTTTGGTTTCAAAGTAATAAAATAAATAAAGTGTTAGAGAAAATCGTGACTATAGGCAAGCAGGTGGTGAGAAAGAATGTGTTCCACAGTTGACAATATAGGATTATCACAGAAAGGATGAACAACTTAGATAAGAAATAGTCTCTACATTTGTCCACTCCAGGTCTGGTCCTAGCTGTCATTTATAACTCACAGAATCACCTTGATTTGGAATGAACCCATGCAGTTATGGACAGAGAAAATATTCTCAACTCATTTATAAAAATACAGTAGAGGTTTGGTTAAGTGTGCCAAGATGGCTAGGAAATAAGGGAAAGATAAAGCTTTCTGATTAACTCAAAGTAAATAATGCTAACGTAGTGCAGAGACTGAGTGGTAGAAAGTGAGAGACAGAGAAAGATACACAAGGAGACAAAGAAAGAATGAAATTAGGAAAGGATGCTGAAACTTGCAAGAAAAGAAGAGGCCAGGCAGAGAAGCAAGCATAAGATGTTGGTTCTGATGTACTAAGATATCATAATACAACTGGACTTCAGAAATAACTGAATACATTTCCTTGTCCATTAATTTTGGTAATCTGATCAAAAAGCATATGGGTTTGTGAAAGATAATAGATAATAGAACCAAAAGAACTAGGGTAATTTTCTTTTTTAAGATATCATCTAACCTGTATACATATGAAAAGTAAATGCTCCCACTAGAAAATAAAACATTCAGCAAACATCATTTAGCAACTATGAGCAGGTTTCTCATATGGTTAATAAAATGAGTTATATTCCATCTTCAATCTGTATGTTCATTCCATGTATCTCTAAACACTGGCCTTAGGGACTCCACACATCTGCTAGAAGTCACATATACTCCATGAGAATCAGAATTAAAAATTATAGCTGCTTCATCCAATAAGATAATAGGGAATCTCAGCTATTACAGTCCTGCAGGAAAACTTTTCCCAATAATGTTTTAATCACATTCCTTGGGAAGCGTATTGGGTGCTATTTTTTAATGAATGTGTTGAATTGTTACTTCACAATGGAGAGCATACTGTAACATTTCAGAGGTGGCATAGTCTCTCAGCCCCCTCAGAGAAGTATTAACCTTGAACTCCCAGCTAGGTATCCATCAGCTGACCCTCCTGGAGCTGTCATAATTTCCCAACATGCCTCTTTGCCCCAATCAAACCACCCTGCTTACCGTTCTCTGTATATGACTTGCTGATTTTAGTACATCTTGCTCTGAATCATAGCATGTCAGAGCTAAAAAGGCTCTTAGAGATTTAGACCAGCCCTCCTCAATTTACACCTGAGGAAACATATTTCAGTAGTCATTCAAAACCTATGTCACAACTCACTTCCCACAGATTGCTTTCCCTGTTAAGTTGTAGCAGCTCTACGCCACTCTTTTTCTTTTCTTTCTTTCACACTTTTTCTTTTCTCCCTCTTTCCTTCCTTCCTTCCTTCCTTCCTTCCTTCCTTCCTTCCTTCTTTAGCTAGTATAATTTGTTTGTCCAAGAAGGAAGTCTTGGATAAGTCAATGTGCCCCCCTTTCCTTTGCTGTGATAAGAGGGCTATATTTGATGTTCTCTAAAATCATCTATATTTTCGACATAGTGTATTATATATATTATGTAGTATAATATACTATATTTCAATTCTATAAAACTCTGAAGTCTCTGATTTTTTATAGTTTTTCTTAGTCATATATGCAGGCAGTCTTTGCTTTGCACACTACCATGTTAACTGAAACTGGTGTGTACTGGTACCTGTTCCTCATTTTGCCACATTCCATGGGGGTCTGAGGTCAAAGGTCAGTTACCATAAAACCATGCAGAGTGAAGAATCAGAGCCGGCTTGCCTTTGTTTTAGCTAACACTGCACAGGGCAAAGTGAGAGCAGCCTTCATTTTTCTCCTGCTTAGTAGTGAACATGGGGTGGAGATTTTTTTTTTTTCCTTTTAGAACTCATTATCCAGTTTTCTTTGAAGAACTGGCCTTTCCTTAGCAGATAAACTGTAATTCAAGGACATTATCCTTTCCTGCTCAAGGGGGAGCATGTGACGGGAACTAGAACAGTCAGAGATTCTCCTTAGTGTTTATGACTTGAGCCACAACAACACAAAAACTGGAAAGAGCTGGAGGAGATTCACCTGATAGTATTGCCCTGAAGAGACCATTTGCTAGTTCATATTTAATAGTTCCTGCTGGAAATGGTCCGGTTCTTGTATTTTCTAAAGTCTTACTCTTTAGTTTTTCTTTAAATTCTGAGAATTATCTTGTATCTTTGTACTAAATTCTCTTTTTACTTAAATTATGCAAAATTAATTCCTGTAGTTAGTGACAGAAACACCTTCCTTGATGTAGTGTTTCTGGTTTTGTTTGATCTAGCACCTTTTTTCCTTCTACAAACTTCACAAATTTCTGAGTACCTATTGTTTCTTACTGTTTTGTAATCAAACTCTCACCCCATTTAAACTTTGACAGTTACTTATTACTAAATATAAGTCTTTTATGTTTTGGGGGAATTTTGTTTTTTATTTTTAACCTTTTAGACATTTCCTTGTAGCATTTGATAGCGTGAAAACTGGCACCCTGCCTTCTTTTTGTTGTGACAATTTGGCCTCACTTCTCTAACAATTCTTTCCTTCTTTGTACAAGTCTTTCTTCTTCCCTTCATTTCCCAAATATTGACATTTCAGTCCCTATATTCATGCTCCTGTCCCTAGCCCTCTATGTTCTACTATGGCCTATGTTTTTCAGCCCAGAATGTAGGAGAGTCTGCTGAAAGTGAAGGCAGAGTTTACATAGCTCCTTAACTTATCGGGTTTGTTTGAAACTTGGGGAGGAGAAAACATTTTGCTTAAATTAATGCAATATTAGGATGAATTTTTAAGACATGGACTTTTTTTTCAGTGTGTTATTAATACTTGAGAGGTAGCCATCAACTTCCTCCCATCTACCCTCCTCACTCAGGCACAGGCAGAATAGGCTGGCAGTCTACTATGCCATGAGGCACAATCTAGAAGCAACTATCATGAAGCACGATTCAGGATAAGAGTACTTACTCTTTTTTGTTGTTGCTGTTGTTTGTTTGTTTTGTTTTGTTTTTTTAATTTGACTTTAAGTTCTGGGGTACATGTGTAGATCTTGCAGGATTGTTGCATAGGTATACACATGTCATGGTGGTTTGCTGTCTCCATCCCCCTGTCACCTACATCAGGCATTTCTCCCACTGTTATCCCTCCCCAACCTCCCCATTCCCCACTGTCCCACCCCTAGCCCCCCACCCCTCAACAGACCTCAGTGTGTGATGTTCCCCTCCCTGTGCCCATGTGTTCTCATTGTTCAACAACCGCCTATGAGTGAGAACATGCCGTGTTTGATTTTCTGTTCTTGTGTCAGTTTGCTGAGAATAATGGTTTCCAGGTTCATCCATGTCCCTACAAAGGACATGAACTCGTCGTTTTTTATAGCTGCATAGTATTCCATGGTGTATATGTGCCACATTTTCTTTGTCTAGTCTATCATAGATGGGCATTTGGGTTGGTTCTCAGTCTTTGCTATTGTAAACAGTGCCACAATGAACATATGTGTGCATGTGTCTTTATAATAGAACAATTTATAGTCCTTTAGGTATATACCAGTAATGGGATTCCTGGGTCAAATGGAATTTCTATTTCTAGATCCTTGAGGAACTACCACACTGTTTTCCACAATAGTTTAACTAATTTACACTCCCACCAACAGTGTCAAAGTGTTCCAATGTCTCCACATCCTCTCCAGCATCTGTTGTCTCCTGATTTTTTAATGATTGCCATTCTAACTGGCATGGGATGGTATCTCAATGTAGTTTTGATTGGCATTTCTCTAATGACCAGTGATGATGAGCATTTTTTCATATGTTTGTTGGCCTTATAAATATTCTTCTTTTGAAAAGTGTCTGTTCGTATCCTTCGCCAGCTTTCGAATGGGTTTTTTTTTTTTTTTTTTTTTTCTTGTAAACCTGCTTTAGTTCTTTGTAGATTCTGGATATTAGCCCTTTGTCAGGTGGGTAGATTGCAAACATTTTTTTTCCCATTCTGTTGGTTGCTGGTTCACTCTAAAAATTGCTTCTTTTGCTGTGCAGAAACTCTTAAGTTTAATTATATCCCATTAGTCTATTTTTGCTTTTGTTGCCATTGCTTTTGGTATTTTAGTCATGAAGTCCTTGCCTATGCCTATGTCCTGAATAATATTGCCTAGGTTTTCTTCTAGGGTTTTTATGGTTTTAGGTCTTATGTTTAAATCTTTAATCCATCTGGAGTTAATTTTATTGTAAGGTGTCAGGAAGGGGTCCAGTTTCAGCTTTCTGCACATGGCTAGACAGTTTTCCCAACACCATTTGTTAAACAGGGAATCCTTTCCCCATTGCCTGCTTTTGTCAGATTTGTCAAAGATCAGATGGTTGCAGATGTGTGGCATTGCTTTTGAGGCCTCTGTTCTTTTTCACTGGTCTATATCTCTCTTTTGGTAACACTACCATGTTGTTTTGATCTGTAGCCTTGTAGTATAGTTTGAAATCAGTTAGTGTGATGCCTCCAGCTTTGTTCTTTTTGCTTAGGATTGTCTTTGCTATGCGGGCTCTCTTCTGGTTCCATATGAAGTTTAAAGTGTTTTTTACCTGTTCTGTGAAGAAAGTCAATGGTAGCTTGATGGGGATAGTGTTGAATCTATAAATTACTTTGGGTAGCGTGGCCATTTTCTTGATATTGATTCTTCCTAACCATGAGCATGGAATGTTTTTCCATCTGTTGTGTCCTCTCTTACTTCCTTAAGCAGTGGTTTGTAGTTCTCCTTGAAGAGGTCCTTCGCATCCTTTGTTAGTTGTATTCCTAGGTATTTTATTCTCTTTGTAGCAATTGTTAATGGGAGTTCGCTCATGATTTGACTCTCTGCTTGTCTATTATTGGTGTATAGGAATGCTTGTGATTTCTACATATTGATTTTGTATCCTGAGAATTTGCTGAAGTTGCTTATCAGCTTAAGGAGATTTGGGGCTGAGACGATGGGGTCTTCTAAATATACAATCATGTAATCTGCAAATAGGCAATTTGACTTCCTGTTTTCTTAATGAATAACTTTTATTTCTTTTTCTTGCCTCATTGCTCTGACTAGAATTTCTAATACTATATTGAATAGGGGTTGAGAGAGGGCATCCTTGTCTAGTGCTAGTTTTCAAAGGGAATGCTTCCAGTTTTTGCCCGTTCAGTATGATATTGACTGTAGGTTTGTCGTAAATAGCTTTTATTATTTTGAGATACATTCCTTCAATAGGTAGTTTATTGAGGGTTTTTAGCATAAAGGGCTGTTGAATTTCGTGGAAGACCTTCTCTGCATCTATTGAGATAATCATGTGGTTTTGTCTTTGGTTCTGTTTATGTGATGGGTTACGTTTACAGATTCGCATTTGTTGAATCAATCTTGCATCTCTGGGAGCCTACTTGATCGTAATGGATAAGCTTTTTGATGTGGTATTGCATTTGGTTTGCCAGTATTTATTGAAGATTTTTGCATCAATGTTTATCATGGATATTGGCTTGAAGTTTTCTTTTTTAGTTGTATCTCTGCCAGTTTTGGTATCAGGATGATGTTGGTCTCATAAAATGAGTTAGGGAGGATTCCCTCTTTTTGTATTGTTTGGAATAGTTTCAGAAGGAGTGGTGCAAGCTCCTCTTTGTACATCTAGTAGAATTCAGCTGGGAACCTGTCTGGATCTGGACTTTTTTTGGTTAGTGGGCTATTAATTGCTGCCTCAACTTTAGACCTTGTTATTGGTTTATTCAGGGTTTCAACTTCTTCCTGGTTTAGTCTTGGAAGGGTGCAAGTGTCCAGGAATTTACCCATTTTTTCCAGGTTTACTGGTTTATGTGCATAGAGTTGTTTGTAGTACGTAATCTGATGGTGGTTTGTATTTCTGTGAAATCATTGGTGATATCCCCTTTATCATTTTTTATTGCATCTATTCAATTCTTCTCTCTTTTCTTTTTTATTAGTCTAGCAAGCAGGCTATTTTGTTGATCTTTTCAAAAAAACACCTCCTGGATTTATTGATTTTTTGAAGGATTTTTTGTGTCTCTATCTCCTTCAGTTCTACTCTAATCTTAGTTATTTCTTGTCTTCTGCTAGCTTTTGAGGTTTTTTTGATCTTGCTTCTTTAGCTCTTTCAATTTTGACAATAGGATGTCAATTTTAGATCTTTCCTCGCTTCTCATGTATGCATTTATTGCTATAAATTTCCCTCTAGACACGCTTTAAATGTGTTCCAGAGATTCTGGTATGTTGTGTCTTCATTCTCATTGGTTTCAAACAACATCTTTATTTCTGCCTTCATTTCATTGTTTATCCAGTCATCATTCAGGAGGAAGTTGTTCAGTTTCCATGTAGTTGTGCAGTTTTGAGTGAGTTTCTTAATCCTGAGTTCTAATTTGATTGCACTGTGGGCTGAAAGACTGTTTGTTATGATTTCCATTCTTTTGCATTTGCTGAAGAGTGATTTACTTCCAATTATCTGGTCAATTTTATAGTAAGTGCAATGTGGTTCTGAGAAGAATGTATATTCTGTGGATTTGGGGTGGAGAGTTCTGTAGATGTCTATTAGGTCCGCTTGGTCCAGATCCACATTCAAGTCCTGGATATCCTTGTTTATTTTCTGTCATGTTGGTCTGCCTAATATTGACATTGGAGTGTTGAAGTTTCCCACTATTATTGTGCGGAAGTGTAAGTCTCTTTGTAGGTTGTTAAGGACTTGCTTTATGTATCTGGGTGCTCCTGTATTGGGTGTGTATATATTTAGGATAGTTAGCTCTTCTTGTGGCATTGATCCTTTTACCATTATATAATGTCCTTCTTTGTCTCTTTTGATCTTTGTTGGCTTAAAGTCCATTTTATCAGAGACTAGGATTGCAACCCCTGCTTTTTTTTGCTCTCCCTTTGCTTGGTAATTCTTCTTCCATCCCTTTATTTTGAGTCTATGTGAGTCTTTGCATGTGAGATGAGTCTCCTGAATACAGCTCACTAATGGGTCTTAGTTTTTTATCCAGCTTGCCAGTCTGTGTCTTTCGATTGGGACATTTAGGCCATTTGCATTTAACATTAATATTGTTATGTGTGAATTTGATCCTGCCATTTTGTTACTGGCTGGTTGTTTTGCCCATTAGTTGACACAGTTTCTGCACTGCATCCTTGGTCTTTACCATTTGGTACGTTTTTGCAGTGGCTGATACTGGTTGTTCCTTTCCATGTTTAGTGCTTCCTTCAGGAGCTCTTGTAAGACAGGTCTGGTGGCAACAAAATCTCTCTGCATTTGCTTGTCCATAAAGGATTCTATTTCTCCTTCACTTATAAAGCTTAGTTTTGCTGGATATGAAATTCTGGGTTGAAAGTTCTTTTCTTTAAGGATGTTGAAATATTGGCCCCTACTCTCTTCTGGCTTGTAGGGTTTCTGCCAAGAGATCCACTGTAAGTCTGATGGAGTTTCCCTTTGTGGGTGACCCGACCTTTCTCTCTGGCTGCCCTTAGCATTTTTTCCTTCATTTCAACCCTGGTGAATCTGATGATTATGTGCCTTGGGGTTGCTCTTCTTGAGGAGCATCTTTGTGGTGTTCTTTGTATTTCCTGGATTTAAATGTTAGCCTGTCTTGCTAGGTTGGGGAAGTTCTCCTGGATAATATCCTGAAGAGTGTTTTCCAGCTTGGATTAATTCTCCCTGTTATATTCAGGTACACCAATCAAGTGTAGATCAGTTCTTTTCACATAATCCCATATTTCTTGGAGGCTTTGTTCATTTCTCTTCACTCTTTGTTCTCTTTTCTTGCCTTCTCATTTTATTTCATAGAGTTGATCTTCAATCTCTGACATCCTTCCTTCTGCTTGATCAATTCAGCTATTGACACTTGTGTATACTTCACAAAGTTCTCATGCTGTGTTTTTCAACTCCATCAAGTCATTTATGTTCTTCTCTAAGCTGGTTATTTTAGTTAGCATTTCACCTAACTTTTTTCAAGGTTTTTAGTTTCTTTGCATTGGGTTAGAACATGTTCCTTTAGCTCAGAGGAGTTTGTTATTACTCACCTTCTGGAGCCTGCTTCTCTCAATTTGTCAAACTCATTCTCTATCCTGTTTTGTTCCCTTGTTGGTGAGGAGTTGTGATCACTTGGAGGAGGAGAGGCATTCTTGTCTTTGATGTTTTTTCCCATCATCATGAGTATCTACTTTTGATCTTTGAAGTTGGTGATTTCGGATGGGGTCTCTGAGTAGATGTCCTTTCTGTTGATGTTGAAACTGTGTCTTTTGTTTTTTAGTTTTCCTTCTAACAGTCAGGCCCCTCTACTATAGGACTGCTAGAGGTCCTTGCTTGCCTGGGAATCACCTACGGAGGGTGTAGAGCAGTGAGGAGGATTGCTGCCTGATCTTTCCTCTGGTATCTTTGTCACAGAAAGGTACCTGCCTGAGCTCTCCTGTTTGAGGCATTTTTTTGGTTATTCGGGGAGCCACTTGAGGAGGCATTCTGTCCCTGTCTGCCTGCAGAGGCACTGCTGGGCTGCCTCGGACTCAACCTGACTGCTGTGTAGGCTTCCTCTGGCTTTTGCTTACACAGATGAGGTTAGACCTGCCTTCACAATGGCAGATGCCCCTCCCCCCACCAAGCTCCATTGTCCCGTGTTGAGCTCAGACTGATGTGCTGGCTGTGAAACTCTCAAGTGAGAGGGCTTCAATTTGCTGGTCTTTGTGGAGGGTAGGGCCTGCCAAGCTGTATCACCTGTCTTCCTGCTTTCAGCTCTCCCTCTTCCTGGGCGCAGGTAGATCTGTCCTCCAGGTGCTCTTGGTGCTACTCAAAGCTACCCAGATCTGTGCCAACAACTTGTGGTGCCAGGCCAGCCGGGCTGTTGCTTCAATCTGTGTTGGTAATTCACAGCACTTTTTAGCCTGGCGGTGTTCTCCTGGACTGTGGGTTGCAATGGTCATGGGATAAGTGCAGTATCTGAACTGGAGTGCTAAGGGGGTAAAGTTTTCAATCCTCTGTCCAGTTGCACTTCCCAGGTGGAGCAGTGCCCTGCTCTGCCTCAGTTTGCCCTGCTTGGGCTACACCCACTATCCAACCAGTCCTATTGAAATGAACCTGGTACCTTGCTTGAAAATGGGGAGATCACTCGCCTTCTGCATCTCTCTCACTGGGAACTGCACTCCAGAGCTGTTCCTATTCGACCATCTTGGCAGAAGTCTGCCAGTACCTACTCTTATAGTAGTATACAAATTGGCGTATAGTTTTTGCTCCAATTCACTTATATGAACTCGGGGAAGTTATTTAGCCTCTCTTAGTCTAAGTCTCTTCATCTATGAAACCAGACAATGATATCTACTTTATAGGGTTGATGCAAGAATTAAATGGGATAAGGCATGTAAAATGAAATCTATTTAATGAAAGCTAATTGTTTCAGAGAATTACTGTCTAAATAATCGCCAAAGTTTTACATGTAACCCTAGGTATCTTCTCAAGTTCTAGTCCTTACCTACAACAATCATTTAGATATCTTGCTTATTCCTTAAATTTGATGATGAAAACCGAGATTACTGTTTCCTCCTTAAAAAAAGTATTGACTTCAGACTTCTCTATTTTTACCAATGACACCACCATTCTGTCTAGAAGAAGGTGTAAACATCTGACTTTTCATGTAGATCACTGTCCCATTTCCATTCTCTTGCCTAGATTAAAACTCAGAATCTTGCTTCTTCAATGTCTCACTTGAATCTCTTTTTTACATTTCTTTTTGTTATAATTAATAAACCTACATTGACACATCATTATCACCCAAAGTCTCTTAGATTACATTAAGGTTCATTCTTAGTGTTATATATTCTGTGGATTTTAATAAATATATAATGACATATATTCACCATAGTGCCATATAGAAGTTTCACTGCCCTCAAAATCCACCGTGCCGCACCTATTCATCCCTTCCCCCCTTGATAGCTTTATAGTCTCCATAATTTTGTCTTTTACAGAATGTCATATCATTGATGTAATCTTTTCAGATTGGCTTCTTTCACTTAGTAATATGCATTTAAGTTTCTTCAATGTCTTTTCATGACTTGATAGCTCATTTTTTTTTGGCATTGAATAATATCTCATTTTCTGAATATAGCAGAGTTTATACATACATTTACCTTCTGAAGTTCATCTTGGTTACTTCCTAGTCTTAGCAATTATCAATAATGCTGCTATAAACATCCATCAGCAGGCTTTTATGTGGACATAAGTTTTCAACTAACAGGTAAATAGCAACGAGTGTGACTGTGGGATCTAGTGGTAAAAGTATCATTTAGTTTTGTAAGAAACTGCCAAACTGTCTTCAAAAGTGGCTATACCATTTTACATTCCCACTAGCAATAAATGGGAGTTCCTGTTGCTCCACATACTCACCAGCATTTGCTGTTGTCAGTGTTTTGGATTTTGATTATTAGCAGAGGTGTGAAGTAATATCTCATTGTTGTTTGAATTTGCAATTTCCTAAAGACCTATTTTGTCAAGAATCTTTTCATATGCAAACTTTCCATTTGTATATTTTCTTTGGTGAATTTTCTGTTCAGGTCTGTTGCTCATTTTTTTATTGGGTTCTTTGTTTTCTCATTGTTGCAGTTTAAGAGTTCCTTGCATATTTAGAATAACAGTCCTTTATTAGAGAATGTCTTTTGCAAATATTTTCCCAGTTTGAGGCTTATCTTCTCATTCACTTAACAGGGTCTTTTACAGAGCAGAAGTTTTTAATTGTAACAAAGTCGACTTTATCAATTAGTTTTTTTCATGGATTATGTCTTTGGTGTGGTATCTAAAAAGTCATATCCACTGTCATTTAGATTTTGTCCTATGTTATTTTCTAAGAGTTTTATATTCTCACATTTTACATTTAGGTCTATGATCCATTTTGAGTCATTTTTTTGTGAAAGGTATAAGATCTTTGTCTAGATTAATGCTTTTGCATGTGGATAGTTTTTCCAGCACAATTTGTTGAAAAGACTATCTTTTCTCTATTGCATTGTCTTTGCTCCTTTGTCAAATATCAGTTGACTATATTTACAATCCCTTTCTTTTCATCCTCACATCACTGTTTCAAGTCCTCTATTAACTATATAAAATAATTTCCTACATGATTTCTCCCTAAACTACTCTTTCTCTATTCACTTTCATGATGGCCCTGTGCTAGATTAATCATCCTAAAGCACACTACCATTCATCTACCAATGGCTCCATATTGATGATAAGCCTTTGAAGTTATGAAATTCTAAAACCATAGCTTATAAAGTTGAAAGTAACTGAAATTATCAGTCTAACTTGTCTTTAATTCATTATCACTGGCTTCAATATGTAGGAGAGGCAGTATCAATCCTTATATTATTCCCAGTGACAGAGACCACTCTATCTCAAAATGAGACCCATTTCATTTTTGAACATCTCCAATTGTTAATGGTTCTTCTAACACTGAACTAAATATTTGTCTTTACCTACTTTTTTCCAGTCGTTTAAGTTCTTTCTGCCAGAACTTATAGGATGAGATCAGTACATCTCAGAGAGGCTTAGAGCACAGGCTCTGAAGCCAGACAACAAGTGTTCGGATACCAATCCATCACTTAATAGCTATGACATTTTGAAAAATCAATTTAACCACTAATAATGGAAATTATATTGGAGTTGTAAACGTTAAATAAGTTAATACTTGTAAAGGGGCTTATGACACCTCTTGGCATATATAAGCCTTCAATATATATTAGCTATTATGATTAGCTATTTTAACATGTGATGGTTCTTTCAAATATTTGGAGGTAATAATGATATCTCTCTTTGCCTCTTTTCCATTTTTCTCCTTCAAGCTTACTACATCCAGTTTCTTCATTATACATGAACGTTAATTCTAGGATCAAAAAGACTTGGGTTTGAATATGTTTTGCTTCTTCCTGAATGTATAAACTTGGGCATGATACCTAACTCACTGAAACTCTATTGTCATATGTGAAAACAAAGAACTATTGTGCCAGGCTGAATAATAGTTCCCCAAAGATATCCAGGTCCTAATCTCTGGAACCTGTAGTACTTTACCTGTTGAAAAAAATGCAATTAAATTAAGTATACTGAGATGGAGAGATCATGTGGATTATCAAGGTGGGCCCTAACTGTAATCACAAGTGTCCTTATAATAGGGAAACAGAGGAAGATTTCATTACAGAAGAGAAGGCAGTATGACAATGAAATCAGAAGTTGGACAGATGCAGTCACAAAACAAGGAATTCCAATACCCACCAAAAGCTGAAAGAATCAATGAATAGATTATCCCCTGGAACCTCTGGAAGGAGGGTATTAATGCTTTCATATTAACCCTATAGACTCATTTCAGACTCCTGGCCTCCAGAACTCTCTGGTAATAAATTTCTTATGTTTTAAGCCAGCAAGTTTATCATATTTGTAACAGAAACAATAGGAAGTTAGTATAATTACATTTATCAAATTGAATTTTTTGAGAGTCTCAAATGAGTAAAAGAAACATGTATAAAGTCCCTACAACAGTGCCTTATATAAGTAAGTTGACTATGTCCATATACTTAAAAAGATGGCTCAGACCACAGAGAGTCAAATGAATTTAAAGAGGTTAAAGACATGTGTAGGTGGCCAGTTACATGTTTATTGCATATTCTCCATAAGGAATGAAAGTGGCAGCAGGCTAGTGAGAAGTGGGAAGATTTCAAATATTTTTAGACGGTAGAAAAAACGTGGTCACAGATTAGATGTAGAAAAGTATAGGTGAAGGAAATTTAAAAGTCGAGATTGACTTCCTGTTTCCTACACTGAACAATCCAACCATCTACTCTTTTCTTTTTCCCCTTTGGGGAGCTATGATTCACATTTGCTGGAGGTGCGGTTGTTAAGCTGTGGCAATGGAACAAAATAACTGGCCCACTTTTCCGCTGGCCTAATATTAAACTTTTCCCAGATACCCTCACAGTCTGCAAATAATCAGAGCTGTTTCATGCTTGATTATTTTTTAAATTCAGCATTTATTTCCTTAACATACATACTTACAGCATGTGCAACTTTGTTTTCTAACTTCAGAATGGACCAAAGTCTGGCGCAGTAATAGTAATCTCAAGACTTTCGAAAGTACTGTCTCCATAGGGCAATTCTTTGGAAAAGAACAGTTAGAAGTCAAAGACCTGTTTCAGGAAACAAGGTACACCTTCCAGAAATATTGGCAACACGGTTGATGTTCTTCCTTCCCCTCAATAATTTGATCAAGTGATGCATGTGTCCAGTGGGTCTCCATTTAGTATGTAGGGTGGCCAAAAAAAAAAAATTTGAAAGAAAAAAGCATAGATCAGTTGTGTTTTTCTGGGTGCACGGTTTACGTGATGGATATTGGATATCGAGTTTTTCTTCATATACAATCAATTGCACTGGCCAATTTTTTTCCAATCTGAAATCTGTGCATACCTGCACATTGTAGTTTTCCAGAAGACTCATTATAATCATCGCTGAATATTTATTGAGAATGTACTGGGCACGGAGAACTGCACTAAGCATGTGATCAAGAGACAGCCTATTTCCAGCCAAGTCCTTTTGTTTCCATCCTGTTCTGGGAGTAATAACATACCTAAGGAAAGAGGAATTCTACACATAATCAAACTTATTATCTGATTTGATCGTTATTTTGATTGCTACTTATGATTCATAATAGAGGTCATTATTTTATTACATACTTTCTGTATATAATTAAGTTACTTTAAATGAAGACTTTCATTCAGCTCAAGTTAGTAAGAATAATGTATTTCTGATTTTCTCATCATCAACTGAAAAGAAATTGAGCCACAAAAAGATATTATACTATTCAGAAGTTTTTTTTTTTTCAAAAATTTAGCATGCATTGTATATATAAATGGGAAGATTGGTGGCATTTAGTATGAGATAAATTTCATTGTTTCAAAAAATTGTCAGAAGTATGTCAAGGAAACTAAGTTCCTAGTATTCCATGTGGGGCTTGAATTCTCTGATCATATTACAAGTTTCAAGTTTTAAGATCATTTTATTATAGTTGCATATATATTTTGTGAGACAAAAGGGCCAAATTGATAAAAGAAAAATCAGTGGCTTTCAAAACAAAATTTCACATTTTTCATTGTTAGTGAGTTGGTTGATATGTCAGGCAAACTTTGATCTTCAAATATCTTTCAGAGGCATGATTTCTTCCAGAGACAATTTTCTGTCTTGATATCCTCATAAGTGAAACAAGAATAAATATTTTGTTCCATAAAATATTCCTCCTGTGACTATTCGTATCTTTCAAACTTGTTGTGTGTGTGTGTGTGTGTGTGTGTGTGTGTGTGTGTGTGTGTCTGTGTGAAGGAAGTTGTAGCCAATTTCTTGGGAGATGTTTTTAGCTTTTCAGAAAGCTTCTCTCTCCTTTAAAAAGGGATAGTTTTCTAACATCCTAAAAATTGGGGAGGGAATATTCCCATAGCACAGCATGTTAACATTTAGTGTCCAGAGCAAATTTCTTCTTAATTTCTATCCCTTTATCTTTCTTTTTTCTTCTCTAATCTCTCCCTTCCTCTCTCCCTGTGCTTCCCTCTCCTTCTTTCTCCTTAAGAGGGGATTGCATCATGCGTACAGTGAGAGAATGTGAGCAGTTGCTCACTGTTCCTTCCCACTCTGACCTGACAAGTGGAGGTGCCTCGCCCTTCTGCCTGAGCCATTTAGCACCAAAGCCATTTGGGTACATTCTGTGCATCTCTGGGAAAACAATTCTTTATTATTGCACCAAAATCTTCTTAGAAACCAAGCCAGAATTAGTCAAAAGCACACTCTCTGATCACAAAGAAAAGTAATCGGGACTATGTTTTGGCTGTATTTAAACTGAATTTAAGATGAGAAGGTCTGAAAGTGTTTCCCTCTGTGATAGGAGAGCTCATTTACTTTCCCACCGGCTCCTATTTTTGTTAGCAGAATTTTTGAATTAGTCGTGTCCTAATTAATTCAGTCATCAATGTAAATTTGGATATTTTTGCATTCTTAGCTCTTCCTCAACTCTTTTGCAGTGTTTATAAAGACATCATGACTAACGGAGGCAAACAATCAGGTTTGATAGAGTCAGTTTGACTTATTCATCACAGGGAGTCTAGCTCGTCTTCCCATTACTGAGAATTCCACTGCCAAACTAGAATTCTGCCCCCATCTAGGACAAAACTTTTTCATTTATTTAAAGGATTCATCGCCTACAATTATCCCAAAAGAGATGCAATCAACATCAATACTTTCATAAAGGATTTACTTCAAGAATAGGTCTACTACACAAAGGATAAGCTCACAATTTCTTTTTATAGGTGGTACATGCTAAACCCGATGGGAATTTCCATTTTATGTGGCATTTAAATGTAGGATGACTTTCCTCATAGAAAGTCCTTAACTTGCGAGAAATAAAACTGAAATAAACCTCCCTTCAGCTGACTGAATAGACCCTCTTTCAGCCAAGGGGACTACAGAGAAACCTTAAAAACTGTTTCCAGCCATGATTGATCAGAGATTGGACACACTTCAATATAACAGCTAATTGTCATTAGGCTTTCTTCCGTAAGACTTAAACCAAAAGCAGCCCTTTTTAAAAAGACTCGTTTCACCTCTGCTATCAGCCAACAACCTGATGCTGCCCCTCCCTTTTGTGTTTTTTTTTGGGGGAGGAGCTTAACAACCAACCATCTTTTCTTCCTGACAAGGGAACACCAACCCCAGGGTAGTTCTGACCAGTCTACAGAAGCTGTGTACACAGGCCCTTCATGTCCTCTGCTCATTTTTTGAAGTATTGGGGCCTAATTGTAATACATTTAGTTGTTAAGTCCACCCCAAATGGATACACGTTGCGTGATTATTAACCTACTACGCATACCTGTGCCTCCCCTTTGTGAATATTCATAGCTCCTCCTATAAGTTGTTGAGTATGTATATTTGGCCATTCAGCATAAATCCCCGTTTTATTCTTTCTACTGTTTAAGTGCCTATTTCTGCCTCCTGACTGGAGGCCACACTTCTCCGGCCTGTCAGAACGGCTGCCTACAGGCTGCAACCCTTTATGAGAAATAAAGCTCTCCTTTCCAAATTTATGAACCTGTGCTTCTTCAGTTGACACTTGTGAATTTAAGACTTAGTAATAACCTGAGAATACGAATAAGCCATTGCCAACACAAGTTTGCTTGCTCTTCGCGTTTCTGTCACCCTCACCATCTACCCCACCCTTGCTGGGTAATAAACTGGGCTTTGTTTAACAAGTTCGAGTGCCAGACCCAAAGTGTTACCTTACCTTCTGCAAACATGTACAGATAACTCATTACTGTCCTGGATTTACCTTCCCAACGCCTGAGTCCTCACTCCACCTCCAAGGGCTCCCTGGGAATTTTTACTCCTCTGTTTGGAAAAGAGATATAGATTATGTCTCATTTTTCAACTCACTAGAGAAACAAATGCTTTATTCTGTGTCCAGAAGAAAATCATCTACAGGCAGTATCTGTCTGGCTAATCATATACATACTCAGGCTTTATTTCTCAGTCAAATGTTTAGAGTTTTCCATAGAAACAGTGTAAGTGGTGGTTGGTTTCCCACAAAAAGTTCTGTTCTATTCATGATGCACTGGAATACAATATAATAGCAGCATTTATTCTACATCTAGGCACAATGCATTATATAGATTCACTGGGGAAACACTCATACACACCTGGAACACATTTTCTTTCCTTTCATATTAGAACATGACCAGAAAAGTGAAGTACTTTTAGGGTACTAGTAAACCCGATGTTTACTGGTTCCTTAAATTACTCTTTCAATCAATCTACTCTTCATGTATTCAAAATAAAGAATTGAGGACGGAAATCTCCTGGGGACAGAGACACCAAACTCAATCCCTATGTTAATCTATTGGACTGACAACATCAGATAAGGGATAGATTATAGGCTATGCAGCCAGAAAGAGCAAACTTTAGATCTGGGTTCTACTACTTATTGACTATTATTCTCCTTAAATCTCAATTTTCTTATAGGCAAGTTGAGAGTTGTAATCTACTGCATTAGGCTTTGGGGGATTATCTGAGGTGGTATGTGAGAAATGGCACTGTGCTTTGCACATTTTTCCATTGCTGAGCTCTGACCTGACAGTGAGGGGCCTCATCTAGAGAATGATGGTTGTATTACAGAAACCATCTTCCGTTAATTACCTCACTGTGATTTTCCATCCCTCAACTCCACTCACCCAATACCCAGGAGTGGACCTCAACAATGTCTATAATACTTGAACCTGCCCACTTAACCATAGCTAGTAGGGACTAGATGATGATTCAAGCTGAACTAAGTAGATTTGCTCTCCCAAATTTTGGGTTGTGACTCAAGAACCTTACACTAGAAGCTGGGAGTTATTTCATTTTAGTGACAGCAATCAAGAGACAAGATTCAGAAACTTACAATTCAAGTTCCAAAGAGCCCCTGGCTCCTATTACACTCAAAGCTTATTAATCTCTTCTTTAGATTCCATGAGATATATAGCACTTTCCAGCAGATCTGCTTACCACCTGTTTTCTTAGTTAAACTATCTGCAGTTGGTTTTTGAAGCTTGCAAAAAATGTTTTAAAATATAATTAGTAGTAGTCATTGTAAGAGTAAGAATGATAGCAGTAGTAGTAATAGTGGTGGTGTAATCCAAACTCTGGTTTCTCACTCAAAGTGTTACACAATCTGGCTTTAACATTATATTCCATTTCATCTTTATGTTTAATTTACATCCTTGATGATAGAGTTCAGATTTTACTCTCAAGTATATGACTCCATAGAATCTATATGATACTGCAGAGAGAAATCACTCATTAAATATTTGTTGAATAAATGAAATAAGTTGTAAAACTACAGTTAGGTTAGACATGTAAGAATCTAAAGCATGTACTGAAAAACAATAAGGCTTCCTTAAATACTTTAAAGCAAGGCATTTTAATAGGCATGGTAAAATTCTGTACATCTCGATGCTGCTGAGTTGAAGAATATTATCACGACTGATTAATAAATAAATAATCTTTCTCTAAGCTAAACACTAGTTTATAAAGATTGAAAGAACAAAAACAGGTAGCCAAACATTTTAAAATTCTAATGAGGAAAAAAGAAAGAATCCCTAAAAGTAGATCATTAACATAAAGAGTGTCTCCATAAAAGCAGATATTTCTTTACTTGCCAAAACACTGTCACTCCCTTCAACTTCCATGACATTTGCTGTAGTAATGGACATATATCACAGTAACTTCTGAAGGTAGTTTTTGCTTGAGGATTTGAGGTAAATGGCTGTTGAGTGCAGGTTTTGTAAACCTTATGGAATTGAGTTGGCTTTTGGAATGTGTAGATTTGTTTAGGAGGTACTGGATACTTGATGGAGGATTCTGACTTGCAATGCTAGTTACTAAAAAAGGCAAAAGATTATAAAAATGGGAAGTTAGAAAAACACCTGTGGAAACAAGCTTTAAATCCTCCTTGCCAAAGAAATAGACGCTCATGAGGTTGTTTGGATATAAATACTCAGGTGACTCTATTGTCCTCCTGGACTTTTTTACATGGATTATGCTGGCAGAATCTTAACTTGGCCTTGCTTCTGCTCTATTGTTTGAAAGGATAGAGGGTTCTTTTATGGAGAGATGAGAGGAGAACAAAAATGTGTTTTAATTTATTTTTGTGATAAATATCACTAAATCAAAATTTAATGCTCCCTCAATATTTCTAGTTTGATACTCATAATGCAAGAAAGTCATTTAATAAGAGATTGAAATGAGCACTTGCTAACAATGAAGTCATTATTTTAATGAAACCTGATCAACTTTCCTGAATAATTTGGGATTTTTTTAAACAACATATTTCAAGGCAGAAAAAAAGGAAAAGACCATACGTTTGGCAGAAATGAAAAATGGTTACTATGGCAGCTTGATTTGGACATGGAAAACCTGTTTCAAGCTATTCATAAACCCAACTCTTGCAAACTATTTATTATGTACAATAAATTATATGAAACATGTAATGAAAAAATAAGAGTAATTGGTTTTAGAACTCAGAGAGTTAATGAAAACTATTTGAGGAGGAAGGACTGGGTAAAATGTGGATCCTGGTGTTCCCTACTGAACTAGCTTAATGAATTTTTATCCATTCCAAGAGGACCCCCCTGCCACACACACCCACTCTTCATCAGTTCAGTACAAATGTCACATTCTTTAAAGAAGAACGAAACTTGGAATTTGCCCTAACCAATAAAGTGTGCCATTTTCAGAATTCAAACACAATTCATTTAACCTCTGTTTTTCATACTCAAGTGGCCATCTCTTGTTACCCACCCTGGGCAAATCTTAGAGATAGCAATGGAGGTAGGAATGGATGTATTGACAACCTTCGTATTCTGAGTTATTTATTCTCTATGAGTGCTTAAAAAGGACAGTAGGAATGTATTTTTAAGTGGGGCATGTGTGTTCCTGTGAGTACAGAGAAGTTGGCAATTCTGAGTCAAAAACTTGTATTTTTGCATATGAATGGCAAAGGTAAAGACTTGATTTCTGATTTTGAAGACATGTAATCTAATTGGCAACACAAAATTTACATTCTCTATACAAGAATCAGTAGAAGCAATATGCAATCAGGTATTCAATAATTTTATTTGGATAATAAATGCCAAGGAAACATTACAATGGGGGAAACAAATTTCGATGGAAATGAGGGTAAGTGACGTGTTGCTGTATTTATTTAAAAACCTGAAGGCTTGTGCTTTGTAGAATGGAAACAATTTGGAAAAGAAGTGAAGAATCAGGAGACACAGAGGTATTTAAGGCAGGGGCCTGGTGGGCAGGACAGTGTGTGCTAATCAAAGCAGTGCTTAGTATGTGCTAAAGTGTGATCCTATAAAAGGCAGTAAATAATTCAACCTGTGTGCAAAAATCTATTCAAAAAAATGTGGTGGCAACAAAATGAAAGTAAAACCCTATAGTACAGTTACTGAATCTGTGAAGTTGTCAAAATAAACTCTTTCTTTATAAGCAAGATTAAATAGAGCTCTATCCCTGGAGCCAGACTGCCTGGGTTGAAATCCCAGCTCTGCATTTACAAACTATGCCATTCTCAGTGTCTCCATTTCTTCACATGTCTAATGGGTATGGATAATGCCTTATTTACGTGATAGAATTATGATAAGGACTAAATGAGTTAAAAATTATAAAGCACTTAGAACAGTACCTTGCACAAACTAAACCTTTCATCAGTAGTTATTAAAAGAAAATTTTAAAATTAAACTGCTTGCCTAATTTTTAAATACTCTAAAATATCTGTCATCAAGAAAATTTTAGAATATACTTTCTTATCGTATGCCTCTTTTATTCTAATTTTATATTTAAAAATTTTCAATATCTCTATTGAGGTTTAACTGACATATAATAAACTGTACATTTTTAATGTGCAAAATGTGAAGAATTTTGACATATAAACAGCTGTGAAATAATAACCACAGTCAAGATAGTAAATATATCCACTCCAGAAAGTTTCCTCCTGCCCGAATGTAATCCCCATGTTCGTCTCTGTTCCCTATATCCCTGTCCCCTACATACCTGTCCCCAGGTGGCCATCTATATGCTTTCTTTGTTACACGTTGGTTTGGATTTTCTACAATTTTACATGAATGATATTACATAATATGTATTCTTGTAGGGGATGGTGCTTGGATCCTCTCATGCAGCATGATTAGGTTGATTATGTTAATTAATCCATACTAATCCATGGTTTTTTGCATGCTTATCCTTTTTAATTGCTGAGTGGTATTCCCCAGCAATACTACTTGTATAGATATACTACAATTTGTATTTTCACTTACCTGTTGATGGACATGTGAGTTGTTTCCACTTTGGGACTATTACAAATAAAAATACTATAAACATTTATATATTTATATATAAGTTATATATGGCCACATGCTTTAATTTTTCTTGGGTAAATACACAGAAGCAGAATAGCTGGGTCATATATGAATATGTTTAACTTTTAAAGAAACTACTAAACTTCTCCACTGTGATTGGAGCATTTTACATTCCCATCAGCAGAGTTCCATTCCTTTACATGCTCATGAACACTTGATTGATCAGTGTTTTAATTTTAGACGTTCTATAAGGTATTTAGAAATATATCATTTTGGTGTTAAGTTGCATTACCCAAATGATTTAAAACGTTGAGTATATGGTGATTACTTGCCATTCATATAGCTTCTTCAGTGACGTATCTGTTTAAATATTTTGCAATATGTTACTGGACTGTTTGCTTTCTCATTATTGAGAAATATTTCCCAGTCTATATCATATTTCACATTCCTAACTGTCTTTCCATTAGCAGAAGTTTTAAGTTTTAACTAAGTCCAATTTTTTTCATTTTTTTCTTTTATGGGTTATGCATTTAATATACCTAAGAAATCTTTATCTAAGCCAAGACATTATTTTTTCCTGTGTTTTTTTCCTAGGACTTTTATAGTCTTGATGTATTAGAGTTCTCTAGAGTGACAGAACTTATAGGATATATTTATATCCTATATAATATGTAATATATATGAGTATATATAATATATATGAGTATATATATTAAGATATATATATATACACATATACATATATATATATATATATATGAATTTGTAAGTATTAACTCACACAGTCACAAGGTCCCACAATAGGCTGTCTGCAAGTTAAGGAGTAAAGCAAGCCAGTCTGAGTCCCAAAACTGTAGAACTTGGAGTCTGATGCATTCAAGGGCAGAAAGCATCCAGCACAGGAGTAAGATGTGGACTGGGAGGCTAGGCCAGTCTCATTTCACATTTTTCTGCCTGCTTTTTATATTCTAGTTGTGCTGGCAGCTGATCAGATAGATGGTGCCCACCCAGATTAAGGGTGGGTTTGCTTTCCCAGCCCACTGATTCAAATGTTAATCTCCTTTGGCAACACCCTCACAGACACACTCAGGATCAATATTTTGGATCCTTCAATCTAATCAAGTTGACAGTAATAACCATCACCATTGCGTTCCATATGGACTATTTAAGCCTATAGCCCATTTTTTAGTTATTTTTTCCATAGGGTGGTGTATGAATCGAAGTTTATTTTTTGACATGTGACTATTCAATCAGTTCTATTTGTTGAAAGGACTATCTTTTCCCCATTGAATTACCTTTGCCCCTTGGTCAAAAATTGATTAACCATATAAGTGTGGGTTTGTTTCTAAATGCTCTGTTTTTTTCCATTGATATATTTGTCGTCATTACACCAATACCACACTGTCTTGCTATTTGTAATAACGTCTTCAACTTTATGATGCCTTGAGGTCAGGTACTGTATGTTCTTCAACTTCATTCTTCTCTGGAGTTGGTCAGGCTTTTCTAGGTTCATTGCATTTTCATATGAATTTTAGAATCAGTTTGTTAATTTTAACATTAAAAATTATTCTTAAATTCTTATTAGGATTATATTATATATCTAGATAAATTTGAAGATAACATCTTAGAAAAATCAAGTATTTCTGTCTGTGAATCTATATTTCTCAATTTGTTTATGTCTTCTTTAGCAATGTTTTCTAGTTTTTAATATCGTTTACATCTTTTGGTATATATATCTTCATATTTCATTGTATGCTTTGTGACACAGATTTTTAATTTAATTTCAATTGCTTGATGTTAACATATAAAAACACAGGGATTTTGTATACTGATCCTGTATCCTGCAACCTTCCTAATTAATTTGTGTTTCCATGGGATTTCATAAACAACCATTTCATATGTGAATAAGAAGTGTTTTACTGTTTCCTGTCCAATCTGGATGTCTTTTTCCTTTTTCCAAAAAAAAGGGCTTTTTCTATCTAAAGCCCTCTATAAAATTTAAATATGAGTAATTATAGTACATATTCTTTTCTTGTCCCTGATGTTATGTGAAAAGCATTCAGTCCTTCATTATTAAAAATCATTATGATGTTAGATATAGATTTTCCACAAATGGAATTTAACAGTTTGAATAAGTTTCCTCTATTCTTAGTTTGCTGAGCCTTTTATTATTATTATTATTATTATTACAAATGGATATTGAATATGCTCAAAGATTTTTTTGGTCTGTTGAGATAATTATATGATTTCTCATTTTTAGTCTGCTAATATAATGAGTTCTATTCATTGATTTTCAAATGTTAAACCAAACTTGCATGCCTGACATAAATCCCACTTGGTCATGATATATTTCCTTTTTCTATATTCTTGGATTAAATTTGTTAAAATTTGCAATAATCAAAATTGGACCTGTTTGTTAGTTATATTGATATGTAGCCTTTTTTTTTTTTTCTATTTGGTATTGGCACTGGCTTTCAAATAGGTTCAGAGTATTCCTTTCTCTTCTCCTCTGTATTTTGGAAGTGTTTTCTTAAATTTGTATTATTTCTTCTATCAGTGGTCCAATAAAACCATCTGGGCTTGTAGTTTTCTTTGTGGGAAGATATTTAAGTGCATAACAATTCCTTAAATATATATAGGGCTATGTGAGTTACCTATTTCTTAAACTTTCATAGTTTGTTACTTCGAATAAATTTTTCTATTTTATCTAAGTTGTCAGATTTATTAAGAGTAAAATTTCCTAATTTCTTTCACTTTGTGATCCTCTTAATATCTGTGGAATCTGTGGTGATGTCACTTCTTTCATTCATGATATTAGTAATTTGTATCGTTTATGTTTTTCCTAATCACCTAGTTAGGATTCTATCAATTTTAGTGATCTGCTCAAACAACTAGCTTTTGGTTTATTGAATTTTTTCTATTAAAATGTTCTAACTTGGCTTCTACTCTGATAATCACCACTTTTCTTTATTCAATGTACTTTGTTTTATATTTTTCTCCTACTGTCTTTAAGACTAGTGATTGGAACCTTTTATTATTATTTCTAATTATGTGTTTCAGGATATAACTTTTATTCTAAACACACCTTTTACTGCCTCCCACAAATTTTGATATACTGTGTTTTCATGATTATTGATTTCAAAATACTTTCTAATTTCCTTTTTGATTTCATATTTGATCCATGTAGTATTGTGTTGATTAGTTTCAGCTATTTGGGGATTTTCCAGAGATCTTTCCATTATTTACTTTTATTACATTGTAATCAGAAAACATACTTTGTATGCTTTTAATTCTTTTAAGGTTTTTTAACACTTGTTTTATTGCCTTGCAAATGACTTATCTTGGTAAATCCCCTGTGTGAAATGGGGGGAAAAGTATATTCTGTTTTGTGGCAGGGTGTCGCTATGTTTGAAAACTAATCCTCAAATTCATATGTTGATTGGAGATAGAGCCTTTGCAAGGTAATTAGGATTAGATAAAATCATCAGGGTGGGGCCTCCATGATGGGACTGGTGACTTTCTAAGAGAAAGAGACATTTGACTTGACACACATGCATGCTTTTGCCCTCTCACCAAGTGATGCTTTCCACCATGTTATGATGCAGCAAGAAGTCTCTCAAAAGATGCCAGTGCCATGCTCTTGAACTTCCCAGTCTCCAGAACCATGAGCTAACTAAACTTTTTATTTCTTTCTAAATTACTCAGTCTGTGGTAGTCTGTTATAGCAACAAAAACAAACAAAGACAGTTGAATAATAAATGTTAACTAGATCTAGATTGTTGATATGTTTTTGAAATCTTCTACATCTTCACTTGTTTTCTACTTACTTGTTCTATCAATTATTGAGAAAAGTATCAAAATCTCTGCCTATAATTATGCGTTTGTCTATTTCTCCTTGAAATTCTATAGATTTTGTGTTAAGGATAGCTGTTATTAGATATATAAATATTTAGGACCTTATATCCTCTTCATTATTTCACACTTAATTCATTATGAAATATCTTCTTTATCCATGGTAATAATCTTTGCTCTAAGATCTACTTTGTCTGTCATTTATATGATCACTCCAAACTTCTTTTGATTGATGCTAGCGTGATACGCATATGTTTTTCCCATTCTTTACATTTAATTTGCTTGTGTCTTTATATTGAAAGTGTGTTTCTTATAGGGATAACCAAGACCTTATACTTTTATCCAATCTGATAATCTTTGTCTTGTAATTGGAGCATTTAGACCAATCACCTTTAATGTAATTGTCTATTTGAAGTTGTACCTTAACTTCATCCTCCACCTCAGCCCAGATACTCCCAATGCCCCTTTCTGCTTGATTTTGTCATTAGCTCTTATCAACATTTGACATAATTATTCTGTTCCACTCTCTGGGACTCTGCCATTTCTTGAACACAAGTCTTTTCCTGCCTTCTTTGGTATTTACTATTTCCTCTGCTTGAAAGATTCTCCTGCCAAATATCTATGGTTCACTTGTCTAAGTCTTTCTTCAAATGTCACTTTCCCATTGGATCTTCATTGATTATTATATTTAAAATTAAATACTCACTTGATGTAAAACATTACCGATATTATATATGGACTTCAAAATACCTAAGCTTCATTTTTCCCTTTAGCACTCTATTTTGTGGAGGCAGAACATTTCTTAGGAGTCAAGAAGTAACAGTAGCAGCTGGGTGTGGTGGCTCACACTTGAAATCCTAGCACTCTGGGAAGCCAAGGTGGGAGAATCCTTTCAGCCAATGAGTTTGAGACCAGCCTAGGCAATATAGTGAGACCTCATTTCTATGAAAACTTTAAAAATTAGCAGAGTATGGTTGTACATGCCTGTGGTCCCATTCACTTGGGAAGCTGAGGTGGGAGAATCACTTGAGCCCAAGAGATCAAGGCTATAGTGAGCCATGATTGTGCCACTACACCCTAGCATGGGTGACAGAGCAAGACCCCATCTCAAAAAACAAAAATAAAAAGGAGAAGTAACTATTTCTAAGGACTCAAAGTTGATATCACAGTCTATCTGGAATAAAACTGGGAGATCTTGGTACCTTGCCCCCCAAAACTTTATTAATCGTATTTTGCATGCAATCCTATCAATTGTACTGCCTAGCTTTCAGTCCCAAAGCAAAGTAGAACATGCAATGTAGTCAGAAAATATATTTTTATAAGTCAGCACCCTGACAGGGGACAGGGGCTAACGTATGTTTATTTTGCACTATGCATGAGACCTATCATTTAATCTTTATTATATTTCTGTTAAGTGGGTTATGGTGATCATTTTACAGATTAAGAGATTGAAATTAGAGACTAATTGATCCCGAAATCAAAAGCGGGGATTCAAATACAACTTCCTCTTCCTCCTAAGCCTACCTTTTTGCACCCATACTGTGCTGCTTCACTGTCAGCAGAAGTGACAACTGATGGTCCACTGGTAAGGGAAGAATATAACCTAGAGACAAATATTCTGAGACTGATAGGACCCCAGACCATCCTGCATACCACCATCAGTGTTGAGGACATCATTTCTGAATAGCACACACAGTCATTAATGTTCATAATGATAAAACCAAGTCATCAAAAAAGATTAATTACATTCCATCCACTCTGTTTAAGAAGGCAGGGAAGTGTGAAATCCATTTTAGAAAGATTTCCATCAAAAATGATTAAAATTTTCAGCTAACCAGAATGATTCATTCCCTTGGGTTTCCACATAGCCAAATATGTAAATGAAAAAGCACAAATATTGCCCATTTCCCATGAAACAAAACAAATAAGCAAACCACACAAAAAAAGATACAGAAAAGACTCAACCAAACTGAGGATTGGATATTCCTACAGTGCATATTAGGATATATACCTAAGCTGATAAGCATTCATTTTTTGTAGCTTCTATCCGTTCTCACTGGTCAGGTGTCCATTTGAATGATTGGTGCCTGGCCAGAAAGATTTTAATTATTTTGATTATTTCTTCTTCTGTACAATATTTTAGGGATGGATAAATATATTCCCCATAGTCCTGAGAACATAGTTGGAATAATTAAGACTGCTTCTCTCACAGACCTTCAAAATCCCAACTTTCCTTCCAATATGAAAGAGAGGTTATGTTGGTACTATAGAAGTGAAGCTAAATATTACTTTATTTGAGTTTTAGTTAAAAAACAAGAAAGACATGTACGTATCTCAGTCTACTGCTTGGTATGTGGTAAATATTCAATAAATGTCAGTTAAAAGAATATTTTCTGTTCATCAGTAGAAAAATAAATTGTCTTAAATCATGATGCATCTAGGTAATAAAATGACATATTCTTATTTCAAAGAACAATCCGACAAATGCTGACTTTTTTTTTTCACCTCTGTATCCTTATCTCTTAGAAGAAATCTTAGCATGTAATTAGCACTCAATAATTAATATTGATTGAAGTAATACATGAATAAATGAAACATAAAATTAATGAACAAGTCATAAAACTGTTTATTGATACAATTATAATATAATTTTGGGGGGTATGCATGTAACTGAGTCAAGAAATAGCTGAAATATTACACAGCACTTTATTACTGGTATTTTGATAAATGTGGGATTTATGAGAGATTTTCATGTTTTACTTTGTATAATATTTAAATGTTCACAACACACAGAAATTACTTTTATAATTAACAAATTTTATGCCATAAGTATCACAAAAATGTCTTACTACATCAGATAATCTGGAATTTAGGTGTTCATTATAGAAGTTTAAAAAAAAAAAAGATGATATTAGTTGCCCACAATGTAGAACATTGCACAGAATGAATGTGGATGGAGCCAGAAACAATCTCTCAGTATTAAAAAGTCTTAACTCAGTAGGGAGTAAAGAGGTGTGAAAAATTAACTGAAAAAGAAATCATACAAAATATGGTTTCATTTCCCCAGGGTGGAGGATGTATGGAGAGTAACTGATTAATGGATATATGGTTTCCTTTTGGGGTTATGAAAATGTTTTGGAGCTAGATAAAGGTGGTAGTTGCACAGCATTATGAATCCTACTTAATTGTTCACTTTAAAATGGTTAAATATGGGGAAGGTGGCTGAATAGGAACAGCTCTGGTCTGCAGCTCCCAGTGAGATCAATACAGAAGGCAGATGATTTCTGCATTTCCAACTGAGGTACCCAGCTCATCTCACTGGGACTGGTTAGACAGTGGGTGCAGCCCATGGAGGACGAGCTGAAGCAGGGTAGGAAGTCACCTTACCCAGGAAGTGCAAGGGGTTGGAGAACTCCCTCCCCTAGCCAAGGGAAGCTGTGAGGGACTGTGCTGTGAGGAATGATGCACTCTGCCCCAGATACTATGCTTTTCCCACGGTCTTTGCAACCCACAGACCAGAAGATTCCCTCTGGTACCTATGCCACCAGAATCCTGGGTTTCAACATAAAACTGGGCAGCCATTTGGACAGACACTGAGCTAGCTGCAGGAGTATTTTTTTTCATACCCCAGTGGCACATGGAGTGCCAGCGAGAGAGAATCATTCACTCCCCTGGAAAGGAGGCTGAAGCCAGGAAGCCAAGTGGTCTTGCTCAGTGGATCCCACCCCAATGGAGCCCAGCAAGCTAAGATCCACTGGCTTGAATTTCTCCCTGCCAGTACAGCAGTCTGAAGTCAACCTCGGATGCTCAAGCTTAATGGGAGGAGGAGCATCCACCATTACTGAGGCTTGAGTAGGCAGTTTTCCCCTCACAGTGTAAACAAAGCTTACAGGAAATTGGAACTGGGCAGAGCCCACCACAGCTCAGCAAAGCCACTGTAGCCAGGCTGCCTCTCTAGATTCTTCCTCTCTGGGCAGGGCATCTCTAAAAGAAAGGAAGCAGCCCCATTCAGGGGCTTACAGATCAAACTCCCAACTCCCTGGGACAGAGCACCTGGGGGAAGGGGTGGCTGTGGGCATAGCTTCAGCAGAATTAAATGTTCCTGCCTGCTGGCTCTGAAGAGAGCAGTGGAGCTCCCAGCACAGTGCTGGAGCTCTGCTAAGGGACAGACTGCCTCCTCAAGTGGGTCCCTGACCACCGTGCCTCCTGAATGGGAGACACCTCCCATCAGGGCTTCACAGGCACATCATACAGGAGAGCTCCAGCTGGCATCTGGGGGGTGCCCCTCTGGAAAGAAGCTTCCAGAGGAAGGAACAGGCAGTAATCTTTTCTGTTCTGCAGCCTCCACTGGTGATACAGGCAAACAGGGTCTGGAGTGGACCTCCAGCAAACTCCAGCAGACCTGCAGCAGAGGGGCCTGAATGTTAGAAGGAAAACTAACAAACAGAAAGGAATAGCATCAACATCAATCAAAAGGACATCCACATAGAACTCCATCCGAAGCTCATAAACATCAAAGACCAAAGGTAGATAAATCCACAAAGATGAGGAAAAACCAGCTCAAAAAGGCTGAAAATTCAAAAAACCAGAATGCTGCTTCTTCTCCAAAGAAACACAACGCTTCACCAGTGAGAGAACAAAACTGGACTGAGAATGAGTTTGATGAATTGACAGAAGTAGGCTTCAGAAGGTGAGTAATAACAAACTCTTCCAAGCTAAAGGAGCATGTTCTAACTCAATACAAGGAAGCTAAAAACCTTGAAAAAATGTTATAGGAATAGTTTAGAGAAGAACATACATGACCTGATGGAGCTGAAAAACACAGGAAGAGAACTTTGTGAAGCACACATAAGTATCAATAGCTGAATCGATCAAGTGGAAGAAAGAATGTTAGTGACTGAAGATAAATTAATTAAATAAAGTGTGAAAACAAGATTAGAGAAAAAAGAATGAAAAGAAGCAAACAAAGCCTCCAAGAAATACGGAACTATGTGAAAAGACTGAACCTATGTTTGATTGGTGTACCTGAAAGTGACAGGGAGAATGGAACCAAGTTGGAAAGCACACTTCAGGATATTACCCAGGAGAACTTCCCCAACCTAGAAAGATAGGCCAACATTCAAATTCAGGAAATACAGAGACCACCACAAAGATACTCCCCAAAAAGAGCAATCCTAAGACACATCGCCAGATTCACCCAGGTTGAAATGAAGGGAAAAATGTTAAGGGTAGCCAGAGAGAAAGGTCGGGTTACCCACAAAGTGAAGCCCATCAGACTCACAGTGGATCTCTTGGCAGAAACCCTACAAGCCAGAAGAGAGTGGGGGTCAATATTCAACATTCTTAAAAAAAAGAATTTTCAGCCCAGAATTTCATATCCAGCCAAGCTAAGCTTTACAATCAGAGGAGAAATAAAATCCTTTACAGAGAAGCAAATGCTGAGAGATTTTGTCACCATCAGGTCTGCCTTACAAAAGCTCATGAGGAAAGCACTAAACATGGAAAGGAAAAACCGGTACCAGCCACTGCAAAAACTTACCAAATGGTAAAGACCATCAGCACTATGAAGAAAATGTATCAACTAATTGGCAAAATAACCGGCTACCATCATAATGACAGGATCAAGTTCACATATAATAATATTAACCTTAAGTGTAAATGGACTAAATGCCCTAATTAAAGGACACAGACTGGCAAATTGGATAGAGTCAAGACCCATCAGTGTGCTGGATTCTGGAGATCCATCTCATGTGCAAAGACACACATAAGCACTAATAAAGGGATGAAGAAATATTTACCAAGCAAATGGAAAGCAAAAAAAAAAAAAGGTGTTGCAATCTTAGTCTCTGATAAAACATACTTTAAACCAACAAAGATCAAAGAAGACAAAGAAGGTCATTACACAATGGTAAAGGGATTGATGCAACAAGAAGAGCTAACTATTCTAAATATATATGCACCAAATACAGGAGCATCAGATCCATAAAGCAAGTTAATAGAGACCTACAAAGAGACTTAGACTCCCACACAATAATAGTGGAAGAGTTTTACATCACACTCTCAATATTAGACAGATCAATGAGACAGAAAATTAACAAGGATATTCACAACTTGAACTCAGCTCTGGACCAAGTGGACCTAATAGACATCTACAGAACTCTCTACCCCAAATCCACAGAATATACATTCTTCTCAGTACCACATTGCACTCATTCTAAAATTGACCACATAATTGGAAGTAAAACACTCCTCAGCAAATGCAAAAGAACAGAAATTGTAACAAACTTTCTCTCAGATCACAATGCAATCAAATTAGAACTCAGGATTAAGAGACTCACTCAAAACCACACAACTACATGGAAACTGAATAACCTGCTCCTGAATGACTACTGGGTGAGTTACAAAATTAAGGCAGAAATTAAAAAGTTCTTTGAAACCAATCAGAACAATGCCACACAATGTACCAGAATCTCTGGGACACAGCCAAAGCAGTATTTAGAGGGAAATTTATTGCGTTAAATGCCCACAAAAGAAAGCAGGAAAGATCTAAAATCAACACCCTAGCATCACAATTAAAAGAATTAGAGAAGCAAGAGCAAACAAATTCAAAAGCAGCAGAAGACAAGAAATAACTAAGATCAGAGCAGAACTGAAGGAGATAGAGATATGAAAGACTCTCCAAAAAAAAAATCAATGAATGCGGGAGCTGTTTTTTTTTTAAAAGATCGACAAAATAGATAGACTGCTAGCCAAACTAATAAAGAAGAAAAGAGAGAAGAATGAAATAGACACAGACACAATAAAAAATAATAAAGGCGATATCACCACCGATCCCACAGAAATACGAACTACCATCAAAGAATACTGTAAACACCTCTGCACAAATAAACTAGAAAATCTAGAAGAAATGGATAAATTCTTAGATATATAGACCCTCCCAAGACTAAGTCAGGAAAAAGTCAAATCCCTGAATAGAGCAATAACAAGTTCTGAAATTGAGGCAGTGATTAATAGCCTAACAACTAAAAAAAAAAAAAAAAAAACCCAGGACCAGATGGATTCACAGCCAAATTCTACCAGAGGTACAAAGAGGAGCTGGTACCATTCCTTCTGAAACTATTCCAAACAATAGAAAAAGAGGAACTCCTCTTCATTTATACTATGCAGCCATAAAAAAGCATAGTTCACATCCTTTGCAGAGACATGGATGAAGCTGGAAACCATCATTCTCAGCAAAATAACACAAGAACAGAAAACCAAACACTGTATGTTCTCATTCATAAGTGGGAGTTGAACAATGAGAACACATGGACATAAGAAGGGGAAAATCAATCATATACCACGACCTGTCGGGGGGTGGGGAACTAGGGGAGGGATAGCATTACGAGATATACCTAATGTAGACGACGGGTTGATGGGTGCAGCAAACGACCATGGCATGTGTGGCATGTGTATACCTATGTAACAAACTTGCATGTTCTGCACACGTATCCCAGAATTTAAAATATAATGAAATAAATAAAATGATTAAATATTTATATCTTATATATGTAAATTTAATTTTCAACTGGTAAATTATACGTGTGTATGTATATATGTGTGTATATATGTGTATGCTTGTGTATGTGTATATTTCATCATATATATATGATGAAAATAAAACAAATAAAGGCCCTAAAAGACAGCAAGGCCAAGGATGGGGAGACTCCTAACTGGGATAATTTGCAAAATAAAGAAGGGGCAAAGCCTGATTGTAGTAATCAGATTCAATTCTCAGCTAAATAAATTCTAGCATCTATGCTAACAGCAGATACCTTTCAATTGATATTACCTCTTTAAGCAAGGTAAGGAAGGAAAACTCATCAAATTCTAATATCAGCTGGACAGAGCACATGCTGCATGAAGGCAATGAGCTCCTCACAAGTAGGCACCCTATGTTCTTCATCTTTGTATCCTCAGCTTTCAGGCACGGTGCCTGACATCATGGATAATTGATGCTGAATGAATGATAGTTTATAATGCTGGAATGAAATGGCCCTTAGATCAAAAATGACTTCCTTTATAGCAGGGCCTTCTACCCATCCAGACATCCAAGAATTAATTAGAAAGCTTGTGGAAAGGCATATTCCTGGGCTCTGTCTCTAGATATTCTGGTTCAGTAGGTCTCAGGTAGGGCCTGGAAATCTGTTTTAAAAAAAGATTCTCAGGTGGTTTGATGTAAGTGTTCTGTGGATCACAATTTTAGTAACCAGCTTTAACCTCCATCCCCTGATGCTAGCTGTCTTCCCTAATTTCTAGCAGAAATTGAAGCTCAGGGCTGGAAATGTACAATATCTTTTTCAACAAGGAAGTATGAGATAAGGAGTCAGTTGGTGTTTTTCCATATATGTGTATATATATTCAATCTAAGAACATTATAATAACCAGAACTGTCCAGAAAGCAAAAATGTCCTGTGGTATAGAGCTTTAGAAACCTTCGTATTGTTGAAGAGAGCCTCTCTCAGGGGTGTCATATGATACATTCTCTTGCACTAAGAGGGATTTCAATTGGTTGGCTCCTAGGGTTTCTTCCAACTCAGATTCTTTGATTCTCTGATGAAACAGGTTGGGGGCAGAAGAGGCAGATAATACATTCATATTTAACTACTTTGAAAAATGTGGATTTCTATAAAAATGTGACGTATTGTTTTCATTATTCATGATTTGAGGGTAGGATCTAACACCATTTTTGGAAGGTTTCTGATCTTTATTTCTATTTTCATGAGAATGTTTAATAAGAGAATACTATATACAAATAGATGAGTTTGGGAAATTTGAAATTTTTTGTAAAATATACCAGGTATGATTTTTCAGGGCCTATTTTGTGTTTAGTTTTAATAATCTTATATTTTTTTCAACTTTGAAATAAATAAAGTCTCATAGTAGAAAATCTGTAAAATTCAGAGAAGTTGAAGAAGACAACAAAAACCACATTTTCTTACTACTGAGAGGTAATCTCTACTAGCATTTTCAACTATTTCACTTGCCCTCCCACCCAAATAAACACTTATACAAACACAAAATTTTATTATTGGCATTTTACTGTTATTTTAAATATTCCTTAAAAACATATTCTTAACTAATAGCAAACTATTTTATTAACAAATGCATTAATAATAGCATAAAATGGCCTTTAGGTCAAGTTTGATGTTGTCCAATAGAAAACTAACTCAGGAGTCCATACTGCTGTCTTCAAACTGAAGCAAACAAACAAAACAAAGTAACCGTTTTTTTTTTTATTCCTATCTTTGCATATTTAGATTATTTCCACTTTTCTATTATAGTAAATATGTGGTGAAAATGCTTGTACATGAAACACTGACTTACCTGTATATGTTTAAGATGGATTCTCAGGTATGGTAATTGTGGTTCAAGCCCTACAAACACTTGTAGACATTCCATACACATTTTCAAAGAGCTTGACAGGAAGATTTCACCAAATTTTGCATCCACTAACTATGGATGAGATCTCTCTCACTGCATGGTGGCAAGGATTAAGTATTGACAAAAATAAAGCAGAAAATTTACCCACCAACTTAATGGGCAGAAATTTGAAATTTTGTTTTTACTTGTTGATTAATAGTAAAGTTGAATATGTTTGCAGATTCATATAACTCGTGCATCTTTCTTCTTTTAACGTTCTGGGTTTTACTTCTATAGTTTTCCATTTCTCCACCTAAGGCACAACTCTGGTGAAGTTTCAACTTCAAAATTCTTCTAAATGTTTTGTAGAGAAAAAAAGGGGATTGAGAAAGAAAACATTTTAAAGAAGATACAATTCCCAAGTTATTTTAATATTTTTATTATTGAAATTTAAAAATATTCGTGGCATTATGTGGTACTTGTAGAGCTATGAATGGTGACTTTTTTCTTAAGGAAAATAATATGACAATAAATATGCATGACTTTTTCAACTGCATTGAAAGAACTGTGTAATAATAAATACAAAATTTTCACTACCTGTTCCAAAATTTTGTTTTCAGTAAACCAAATGATTCAGTCAGATAGAAGTAATTCCAGGTAATGTTTTATTTCTATAATTTAAAAACAAACACCTCAAATCTGACAAGTTTTTGTCAACTTTTACAATAATCAGAATGTCCTATACAGATTATTTATGATATTATGACTTTACTATGTGATATTTGTTGCCACCTGACAGCTTTGGGACTTGTCCTTGAAACTACATCTCTTGTCTGAGTAACTGACAACAGGTTATTGGAGAAGCCTGGCTTATAAATATGAGCCCATTCTACAAATCTTTGTACAGTCACAAAATTCTGAATGTCATGTACAGGGGCACCCTTATTCATGGCATCGCTCTCTGTGGCTTCAGTTGCTCAAAGCCAAATATGATCCAAAAATGTTAAATGGAAAATCCCAGAAATAAAAATTTATAGGTTCTGAATTGTGCACTGTTCCCAAAACTGATGAAATCTCATGCAGTCTGTCCTGCTCAGTTCTTCTTTCGTCCAGTGTATTCATGCAAGACATGCTGCCTGCCCATTAGTCACTTAGTACCCATCTAGATGATCAGATCGACTGTTGCCATATCACAGTGTTCAAGTTCCCCTTATTTACTAAATAATGGTTCCGAAGTGCAAGAGTAGCGATGCTGACAATTTGGATATGCTAAAAAGAAGCCATAAAGTGCTTCCCAGACTTTTCTAAATGGTAAAAGTTATCAATTTAATAAGGAAAGGAAAAGATCATATGCTAAGGTTGCTAAGATCCACAGTAAGAATGAATCCTCTATGTATGAAACTGTAGAAAGACAAATAAATTTGTGCATAATATATAGGATTAGGTACCATGCTCAGCCTCAGGCATCCATTGGTGGTCTTTAAAAGTATTCCTTGAAGATAAGGGGATATTATTGTAGAGCATTTGTCCTCAATTAAGTGTTTTCCTATAAAATAAAACATGTGTTATAATAAGTAACATAAATACAATCATGTGCCACATAACAACCTTAAGACAGGCCACATATATGATGATGGTCAGAACAATAGGCTACACAGTATAGCCTACAGGTGTAGTATGGTCTACCATCCGGGTTTGCACAAGGATGCTCTATGATGTTCACACAAAAATGAAATTGCCAAACGTTGCATTTCTCTTAACACATGCTCTAGTTGTTAAGTGATACACAGATGCACGTGGCTAAATTTTAACATTTCCAAAACTATTAGAACAAGAATACAATTTTGGAGCAAGATTTAAATGAACACAACTTTCTAGATACTATATTTTCAATAAATCTTACCCTATTTTATTTTCTTGAAGCCTACTTTGTTTTAGAAAATAAACTTTCTTTCCTTTGTAATGCTTCAGGTGCTGAGTTTTAACTTAGCTTGAACCTTGTCCTACGACATCATGCCTTGTTTCACCACTGGTATTCAGATTTCACTGCTTTGTGTCTTTTACTGTCTTGCACAAGACAAAAAAAGAAAATTGCTTTCTCCTCAATTATTTTCTTCTCCACTTTTCACTGAAAGATTTAAAAGAACAAAAACAGTAAGGGAAGTTAAAAATGATTTCTACTAAATAATATTTTCCAATATTTTGTTGCTTTTCTGTTAGTTTTTATATCAAAATGTATAAACTATATTTAAAAATGTGCAGAAGAATTGCTGCCACTTATTTTTTATGACTGGTCTAAACTTTCAAATCCCACTATCTTATTTGGGTATTGGGGAATGCAAACTTAAACATGGTAAGGAATCACAGACTTGTGCATTTAAAACAAAGTATTTTGGATAAATATTCAGCTAAATTACAGTCTAGCTGCTTCTTAGTGATATTTCTCTATTATTTCAGATGGTGTCTGGATTCATGGAAAAGCTTTTGTGTCCTGCTTGCAAAGAGGAAGAAGGGTTTCAAGCTGTCCTTCACATCCTTGCTGCAGTTTGGTCTCCTCCAGTTATTAGGCATCTGATACTAATGGTCACCAAATTGTTGCTGATACTGCTTTTTGTAAGGGAGTTGTGGAGAGGGACAGGCATTGCACTGTGGCTGAAATTTATATTTGATGACCTTCAAGGAAATGTCTACCTCAAGTTTCACTGGTCTACTCAGTTCTTACTGATTGCGCATAATCTCTGATAGCTTCCTTTCATCTGCTCCTAGCCTCACCATGGTGGTTGTGTGGAAGGTCCACTGTCTCAATTCTACCTTCCTGTGCCTCCTGGATCCGTATGGAACTTGGAGATCTCTTCCACGCTGCTACCTTCTCTGCTTCAGCGTGTCATGCTGCCCTTTCTCCTCCTCCTTAAAGGTTGCCTCAGTGCCAACGTCAGCCACCCTGTAAAGACTCTTCTCAGGTGTTCTCTGATTAATTTCAGGCCAGAAATGTCCTAGGTGATATGGAGAGGTTATCATCATGCTGGCCTGAGATATTTCTTTTCAGAGGTCTGTAATTTTCCTGAGCAACGCCCTGAAACATCAATTACTGAGAATTTTTCAAACCTATCTGACTTTCAGACCTCACTTTTCTTCCCTTCTGCACTTTCCTGAGGGGAAAGCCAGGACACTCCATTTGAATTCTTGCCTCCTTTCCCTCGAATTCTCTCAGAACTACTATCAGTACTATACCTTTTAGGTTTTTTTTGTTGTTGTTTGTGTTTTTTTTTTTTTTCAGGGGGGTGAAGTTGAGCTCTCCATACATCAAGTTCTTTTTCTTCTTTACACTGAAGCACATTTTAATACCTCCAAGGCTTAATTTGGATATGTAAGAAGTTCTTGGAATTTAGTTCTCTTTCTTTCTCTGTTTCTTTCTTTCTCTGTTTCTTTCTTTCTCTGTTTCTTTTTCTCTCTTTCTTTCTTTCTTTCTTTCTCTCTCTCTCTCCCCAACACCTCTGTCCATCTGTCCCTCCCTCCCTCCCTCCTTCCTTCTTTCTTTTTTTCTTTTTCTTTTCTTTTTTTTTTTTTTTTTTTTTTGAGACGGAGTCTTGCTCTGTCGCCAGGCTGGAACACAGTGGCGCAATCTCAGCTCACTGCAACCTCCACCTCCCAGGTTCAAGGGATCCTCTTGCCTCAGCCACCCAACTAGCTAGGATGACAAGCATGCTCTTGTACCCCTGGCTAATTTTTTTTTTTCAGTAAATATGAGGTTTTGCCATGTTAGCCAGGCTGGTCTCAAACTCCTGACCTCAAGTTATCTGCCCACCTTGGACTCCCAAAGGCATGAACCACCACACCCAGCCAGAAATCCTCTTTTTGTTGCCAAAAATCCTGATTTACAAGACTTTTGTCTCACTAATCACTGATTTAAAAAAGACAAAACAAAAAACAGCTTTCTTGAACAATGACTTTTTTCCCCTTTGTGTTCCTGCTTTAATAATCCAAATCCTGCCTGAGATAATGGATGCCTCTGGCTGAATAAGGGGAGGGTCAACTAATTTATTTCAAAAAGTCTTATCCTTGTTATAGTTGAAACTGCTGATTCTGATAAATTACTTTTATCTTTCAGTTATTTCCAAATTCATTTATTAGAGGAACCATTTATTTTCTGGAGAAGCTACTTTTAAAAACAAAGTGTTTTAAAAGATATTCTACAGTTTATCTTCAGCACTATCCTTAAGATTTCAAAAAAAATCTGTTTGTTTTTATTTCAATCCAATTCAACAAGCATCAGTTAATACTTTTTAAACTATCCTCTGATTCTGTGTACCATATAGGGAAGAGAGGTTTATAACAGGAATAAGCAAGGTTGTAGCTCTTCAGATGTAACAAAATGTATACATTAAATGATCAGAATAAAATGGAAGACTAAGAAATGTGTCAACATGTGTGTATTGCTTGAAATAGTTACTTGATAGATATTTATTGTTCTATATTGTTCCTTTACAGGTAAAAAGGTGTAGGTTATCTGAGCAACTTGAAAATAATAGATATCAGGGAAGACTATTCCAGGCCAGAAGAAAACAACATGGGGAACAACTTGGGAAATAAGCATTGTGGGTTCAGAGGACAACTCTGTTATGTTAAGCTTTAAATTGAATGAACACAACGAGTCATTCTAGAAAAATGTATTTTTTTCAGATATTTGTTCTTGGCATTGCCTTCCTTTTTTCCCCCACCCCCATATTTTTCATAAAGCAAATGCTTTGTCATATTCTTCCTCTTCAGTGACTGATATTGGCTCATTCCACTGCTTCTGTTTGCTTGATCACAGCTGTCCATGAGTCTTTCTTCTCCCCAGTGGACTGACTAAGCGAGGCTCATAGCTAATAACAGGCAGCCCAAGGGTCAGCCCTGATGGGGCTGCACATTTCTGACTTTGGAATAAAGTCATTCTTGCTACTAGTGAGGCTTACAAGAGTTTGTTTTTCTTGTAATATTGCAGCTAAATTTCCATTGAAATAATAATAGCTCAAAAAAAAGAGATGCTGTTCTTTCTTCTATTCTTATTCCTTTCACTGCCAAGTATATTGGAAAAATGAGAATATGTATACATTCCTAAAACTCTCTCTCAATCCACAACTCTACTGAAACTGCTTTCTTTGAGGTTCCCGTGGCCTAAAAAGACCCATCTCAATGACTTTTATTTCAATTTAATTCTCCTTGACTTCGCAACCATCCCTGACACTTTAACCATATCCTCTTAAAATGATTTTTTCCTTGGTTGCTAGAATGTAGCACTCTTCTGATTTGCCTCATTTCTCTCCAGACTATTCTTTTTCTGCCTCCTCTTGCTTTCTAAATGCAGCTATTTTCTAAGATTCTGTAATTATCTCCAGTGTTTTTCTCTTTGCATTCTCTCTCACGGTAATTTTATGTACTTTGAGTATTATTTCTGTGCAGACAACCCCTAAACATAAACACACACACACACACACACACACACACACACACACACACACACACGCTCTCCAACTGACTTCTCCACTGGACTACAATTCAGAATTTCTGACTATTGGCTGAACAATGCCATTTTGGAGCTCCCACCAATCACTTTAATTTTAGCTTTAAATTCAAAGCTGAAGGCCTCACACCCTTCTCGGATCTCCTCCTCCTCACTTCCTGTGACTGTCTCTAGCAGTGTTGTGTTGGAGCTGGCTCACACCAGCTTCTGAGGGCTTATAGTGTGCCCTCAGCCCTGAAGTCAGACATGTGAGGAGTATTTACACCACAGACGATGGCAAATGCTACAAATCAGGGATTTTCTTTCTTTTCTCAAAGCTGATTTTTGAATATTTTCTAGCACACTGCTGAATACTGTCATACCATCCTCCCAGTCACCTGAGTCTGAAAGTTTGGAAGTAATTTTGGACTATTTTTTTTTCTCATTTCTTAAATCCATTCAATGTCAAATCCTTTAATTTTTAGATCAGTCCAAACCTTACTACCTCCATTGCTCCTGGACTAATTCTTACCAGATTGCTGTCCAGTGCTTGCTTTATCTCTAATCCATGAGGCAAATGCTGGTAAATTAATCTTCTTAAGGACCAGCTTGGACTATAATCAAAAGTTTTCAGTGACTCTCCTTGCTGACCAAGGTTAAGAGTCATTAATTTTCAGTAAAGATGAGCCATAATCTGGCTCCCAATCTCACTGTAGCCTGTCTCTCAGTATTCCTGTTACAGACCTCAGAATCCTGAGCTCCTAGCTTATACCTGAATCATAAATAGTACTTTGCAAAATTTGGAGGATGAAACTTTTCAACTGACTAAATAGAGGACTTTTTGATTCTGTGTCTATTTTTTTTTTCCGGATTCCTCCCTTTGTCACTGCCACACACCTAAATCTTACCCATATGTCAAGGTTCAGCCCAGTGCCAACTTCTTCTGTTCCAAATATCTTTTTCCATCTTCTGAGGACCCATTTCAGAGTGTTTTACTTTCATAGTATCATTCTCTGCCTTTTATTAAAATTTCTAGTGAATGTGCTATATTTTGTTTAAAACAAATGGGTTAGAGCATGATGAATTTCTTCCTGGGTCTAATGGTCAAGCAATCAAAATCTGTTGACTCATTTGATATGGAGAACACCTGAGATTTATACAGCATATTTGCTTTCAAAATTACCTAGTACCCTCTCATTTTTTCACATGTTAAAATGGAGGAAGAAATGAGAAATTTTCTCTTATTTGTAGTATTACTCATTGAGAAATTAAGGACTGCTTGCTAAGACTAGGTTTATTTCTAGATCTTCAGATTTCCCAACTCTGAACATTATTTCCAACCATGCATGGTCTTGCTCTTTACATTCTAGGCAGAGTTTATATGGATGGATGATTGTCTCCCTGGATATTAAAGATATTAAGGGATATTATACTAGACTATAAACTCTATGAGGACAGAGCTCAAGTCTGTCTTGTTCTCCAAAAGAACCCCAGCACCCAGCTTGGCTCGACATTATTTCATCAAATCAACCCACAGCACCCGTTTTTGTCAACACGATAGATAGATAGAAAGATGAGCACTGTTCCTACTACTATTTTGCAAGTTTGTAGTAGTCACCCCTTATCCATGGGGGACCATTCCAAGGCCCCCAGTAGATGCCTGAAATTGCAGATAGTACCAAACTTTATATATAATAAGCTTTTTCGTATACATACATACCTATGATAAAGTTTATAAATTAGGTACAGTAAGAGATTAACAACAATAACAAGAATAAAATAGAACAATTATAACAATATATTTTAATAAAAGTTATGTGACTGTGAATGTGACTATTCAAAATATCTTATTGTACTGTACTCACCTATTTTCAGACCATGGTTGACCAAGGGTAACAAACCACGGGAAGAGAAACCATGGAGAAGGGGAGACTCCTGTATTTTCAAAAGTTACAAGATCACTGTGTTGTAGATTAATAACTTTTCCCCCAAGGCCTTTATTGGTTTATTTATTTACAGACTTTGACTATAGCTTGGCAGATAGCATCAGCAACAGCACAGAGAAAGAGTAATTGGGCACTGTTTTAAAATTTACTGATGACCTCTTAGAGCGGTAATACTTTAACATAGGCAGTCGGAGTAACTTCCTTAAATTTGTTTTATCCTTGTTTATCTGTTACATGATGGCCGACATCCTTAAGTCCTTAAGTACATAAGTTTACAGCTGATGACCGTTGAATATGTTTACCTTGTTCTAAATAGACTTACCTTGTTCTAATTCTAGAGAGTTTTTGTTTGTTAGTGTTTTTGTTTGTTTGGTTGGTTTTTTCCCTGTTTTTTGTTTTTTAACATTGGTCTGAGAGATTTTCCTGTTATTTTACTCTCTGATCTGGAAATAGCTCCACCAGCAAAAACTAAATATCTCTTCAAAATGTATGTACACAGACTGGTTGACTATACCATTGTTAAACCATAGGGCAGATGCTGTAATTTTAAAAATATCACCATAGGCCAAAATGCAAAATGAGAGAAAGGCATTTCTGAATCCCATGAAGGTTATAGATAACACATCAGGGCTTAAACAGAATTGGTGAACTAACTATGAATATTCTCTTTATGTCAACTGGTATATATTACTTTGCTTCTCTCAAAACAGCATATTTTTATTAAATATTAGTATTTAGTCTGCAGTTGATTGCTTTAATTTTTGTTACACTACATTTCTCACTGCAATACTTATGAGGAAATCCCCAGGTCTACTAAATATACCTCTCTCATGTTAGGTTTGAATATGCTCTATGCCTCTTGTGTAACTAACAATTATTGGATTTGGGCTTACAAAAGCCTTTTAAATTGCAGCTTCCACAAACTTTTTTTTTTTTTTTTGATATTGTGTTAAAATGAAATAGGTCCATTAACATGTCTGATAATCTATTTCGAGATATAATGATTCTGAAATATAAATGTTAAAAAAGTATTATTTTAGCCTTTTCCTTTCATTTCTATGTGTAATATTTTCTCATATTAGTGTGGTTGGCAGACTGTTGTTTAAATCAGTCAATGCAAATTAGCCTTGTAATTTCCTCTGTACTAAAATTTGCTTTTGCTCACCTAATCTGTAGTTGAGTAATTATTCTTCAGGTGGCTATTCGTGTTCCTATTAAGGAAAGAGGAACTGGAAGAGTGGTAAACATAATCATTATCATCTGCTTCTAATATCTATTTTAAATAATGCTTTTCTTTTATATTAGTTTAACGTAAGATTTGTAAAATGCTGAATGTTATCTTTGAAAGAGCTAAACTCTATATAAGTTTCTTGGAAATTAGTAAATAATTAAAATTTTCAACACATGTAATAATAAATAAGATTTTTTTAAAAATACTGTAGATATTTATCTCCATGGCTAATGACCACACACCAGCTAAATTTTGTAACAACACAGGAGGAATGTATACATTTAGAAATGATATTAATTATATTTTCATTGCAGGGAAACGATTTGTAAATCCAATAAGTCCTTCTTAATGATGATAATAATAATGGTCAACAACAGACATAATTATTGAATGCTATCATCTGCCAAATTTTTGATATCCTAAATACATATTATTATTTACTTTATTCAGGTGAGGAAATCAAAACTAACAAAAGTTATGTAACTTGCTCAGTGCTTCACTTCAGACAGTTACAGAATTGGAATATAAAATCATAGTTGGCTCTAACAATTTGGAAAATGTATACATCTTAATGGGACATATATGATCCCTGTTGCCTTAATTCATAACATTTTACTATAAATATTTTTTCTTTATAGATATTTGTGAATAAGACCTCAACTGACCTCTATGAATTTAATTTCAGTATCCCACATTGCATTCAAGTATACCTTGGCCACTGACCTACCCCTCCAACCTCCCAGTCAACATAAATGCCTCCTTTTGAGTTAGCCAGTTGTTTATACCTCTACCTATGCTCAGAAAGACAAAGACTCCTCAGATTCCTGTAGCCTAGCAGGAAAGTTGTCTCACTCATTTCTTGTCTTCAGCATCACTCACAACGTCAGTATAAAATGAATAGATATTTTAGAGTTAATTGTTCCCCTACATAGACCAAGAATTCTTGAATGTTAGGACAACAGCTAACTCTTCTAATGTGCCTGCATGTGGGTCAGAGCCCTCAACCACATGGCAAAATGTGAAGAAGGGATGAGTCTGTCATTCGATCAGTTATCAACTTCTTGAGCCGAAAGAGGAAAGACAGAATAACAACTCCCCAAAATAAGATGAGAACAAGAAACAAAATGTCTTGCCACAAGCTGGTCCTTTATGAGAGTATTTGGACAATAATATTAATATCAACAGTATTAATAATAGCAGTTATCACTCAATACTCCATTATGTTCCAGAAATTTTATCAGTTCCTTTGTATATATTCTCATTTAATTCTTAGAAACTATAGGTACCATTATTTGCATTTTAGACATGAGGAACATGAAACTCAAAGAAGTCACTGCTATCAAGTGCAAGTTCATGATTTCAACACAGGGTGATGTTCCTTTAGGTCCTGTGCTTTTCACTTAAAACCAAATCTGAAATTTATTCAGAAAAATAAGAAGTTCCTGTGTCTTTCAAAATGTCACTGATTCTTTCACATACTTTGTATAATTATAATTAGGGTTCATTGTAATTTAGAGTACTGCAGTGAGTTTTTATAAACTATTTGTATACTTAAAATATACTCTACACCAAGCAAAATATGTTATTATTTTCATGGAATTATTGAGTGTATATCCAATATTTGGAAGCCAAATAAGGTAAGCATTGGCCACATTGTTATTGTTGTTAGGTCTGTTTTATGGAAGGGTGAGTGTGTGGGTGTTGCAGGGTGTGTTACACACAATTTTAAGAGGAGGCAATTCTTGAACTGAATGTTTATTTTTCATATAGCTCCATGTTAACTAAAGAAGAAAGTTCCAAAACATATTATTTATATTTTAAGCTAATTTATTTCCTATCTTATGAAAGACAAATTGGGAAATATTTGAAGTATTACATGCAGCAGCATCAATTTCAGGTGATTCTATTAAAATGCATGTAACCTTATTATGCTATTCTACAAACAAAAAATGTGTATAGAAAGAGTAAAACACTAAGCAAATAGTCTGTTCTTTACCTAAGTTCATCCTGAAAGATGTATCCTTTCTGGTTCTACATCTTATTACAACCTCCGAATGCAATTTGTGTTTATTTAATTATTTGTCCATTTCAGGAAAAAAATTACCAGTAAAATGATTAATTTTTAAAAAGAAACCAAATATATTTCAGAGGATCTGCCAATGTGTAATGCCTTCTAAAACTGGCCAAAAATATCAGTAGACTAATTGTGAAATAACTGTGTTCTATGCAGAATTCTCAATGCTATTCTGGCTTGCTCTCTTTTTTTGAATTCCCCCACCTCTATACTCCCACCCCGGAAAAAAAAAAAAAAAAAAGAAAAAGAAAAGAAAAACAGATTACAGTAAATTTTGGCAAGGAATTCTATTTGCATCATTTTCTTAGAAGTCACATGCTTTGGATTTCCTCTTGTTTATGATATATTAAAATGCCTTCCAGATGTTTTTAATTATAAAGAAAGTTTTCAAGAAAGCAGAGTAATCCATAATAAAATTTCCTCTTTTTTTAGTGGCCAATAAATTAGTATATTCCAGCTTATCAAACTGCTCCATAATTCTGTGGGTGACCTGTTTAAAGAAGGCCAGGCATTGAGTAAGACAGCTAGATTCGGGCAGAGGGAGAGTTTTACCAAGAACATTTTCAGTTCCTGATTCCAATGAGGCTGCTCCCTGCCTAGGGCCTACCCTAATGCAAAATCCCATTGGCTAGAATTGCTTAAATGTCCCACACAAACATAAATACCTCAGTAGTGCTGGGAAGATGAAAGGAACAGCTTATTGATATTGTATATGCCCACGTTTGGATGTGGGACAGGGAAGACAGCATTTAATTGCTAGTGTGCAATGCTGAACCTGGCTGTATGAAGAGGTTTTCATCTACTGATGTTGGATGTGTGCCCAGACTGCCATAGTAGAATTTAGGGAAAAAACAGAAAGGAGGAGAGACACAGAATGGTTTTCGGGAACATCCATGTAGGGCGGAAGAATAAATATATGTGAAGAACATGTTTCTAGAAATGACTTGCCACTGGGGAACAGTTATGAGTTCCCCAAATCCCTTCCTGGTCATCTCCATTTGTATTTGAAGATAACTGTTCATCTTGATGTTGATTCAGGGTAGGAATAAGATTACAATTGGGTTAAAAGAGAAAGAGTACAGGTCATGGCAAGAAACCTGACATCATTTTGCTTGTTGTTTTAAGCTTAGCAAGGAGATAAATGTGGTGGGGGTTTTTGTTTGTTTTTTTGGGTTTTTAATATTACTAAAAGAGAAGGCTTTATTGATCGTGGACATGGTGCCTGTTAAAATGTATCTGCTGATCATCTGCCATATGGGATAGACCAAGAACCTTTGGAAGTTGCGATTTTATGGCTCACAATGTGAATTTAAGTTTAAATGGGACTTTCAATGGTCTAAGTCAATGGAGGGCTTTCTGGTAACTCTCTCATCACCCTAACCCACTTCATCCCTTTGTTTGTAACTTTAAGCATATTTGCCAAATGTGACCAAATGTATTCATGATGATAGCTTTAGACAGGCATTTTATTAAATAGGTGTCTGTAGGAAGTGGTGCTTGAGAAAAAAGCGAGGCAGTGTGACAGACACAAGCTAGTCAGTTGACCAGTATTTACTGAGCAAACACAATATACACAGAGAAAAAGTCCTATAGAAGAGAGAAATGAGAAGAAGCTTCATTGGACAAGAGTAGAGGGTCAACAGAGGAAAGTCCTGAGAGTACTCTAAAAGGCTCCCAGCTCAAAAGTGAGGACACTAGAACGGACAGGAAAGAAGATGGGGGCTCCTGAGAAAGAAGGAAAGATCACTGATGGGTCAAGGCCACTCACCTTGCTTTGAGCATTTAGGATTTTGAATCTTACAAACCTGGATAACATAAACACCAGATGGAGACAAAATGTTATTATCTCTGTGGTCAACATGTGCCTGTTGGTAATGAGCACAAAATACCAGAGCAAATGAACACAGTGTGGAATTATCTATTAACGGCGGCATCATCTGAAGTAAGAAAGGAAGTGGATTAAAGAAATTACCATTGTCATTTTTCTAGTGGTCACTCATGATGGCCAGTTGATGCAATTTGAATTAAAAACTTGAAAGAATCTTTGGAAAATGTCACATTTGGAAAAAGAATGGGTCAACAAAGGTATCATGAAAAGAGGTTGAGTTAGGAAGCTTCTTAGTGAATTGAGACTTCTGAAGTTACTGAATAACATTAACCTAATGAGGAGGTGAAGACATTTGGATTGAGTGGCTCAACAACTCCATTTAGCAAACATTTATCTCTAATTTACTGGGTTAGGCAGAATTTTGGGTGCGGCTAAGGAAAAAAGATTACCAGTGTCACTAGAACAAGAATTCCTCTGGCTGTTTTGGCCAGCAGGTGCACCGGCTAATGCCAAATGGCATCTCTCTTAGATATAACAAGCCCACTCTAATCATTCAAATGTTCCTCTTTAGGAGGAAATTTCAGCGGAGAAAGGAGGGAAAGAAGGGCAACTCCTCAGCCCTTCTGACTTGTCACATCAAGCTATAATCCATGGAGAATAAATGCCCTAACCAGATCTGCATACAATGTGCCCACATTGCCCAGGACATGGTTCTGGCCCTACAGGAATTAATTGTTTTGCATTTCAGGTAACAGTCACTCAGAAATAACTTGAATGTGGCTCAGGCTACATCTTTCTTCTCTGGTCACTTCCTCCCTACACCCCCTGCTCTCTCCATTCTTGGCACACTGGCTTTTTTTTTTTTTTTTTTTTTTTGCCATTCATGGAACACACCAAGTGTGCTGCTCAAGCTGGTGCCTCTGTGGTTCTTTGCTTACTAGCGATCTGTGTGGTTCACATTCTCTCTTCCTCAGGTGTCTGCTCAAAGGCAGCTTTATCAAGGTGGCCCTCATCACATTTATCCTGCTTTATTTGTCTTCAGATTAGTTATTGCCACCAGATAAACTATATAATTTTTAGGTTATTTCTTTTCTTCTGCCACATGACCATAAACTCAATGAAAGTAGTGCCTTGTCTATTTTGTTCATAAATGGTCTCCCTAGCCTAGAACAGCACCTGGCTGACAGTAGGTGCCCAATAAATATTTGTTGACGATATGAATAAGTGTCCAAGAGAAGGCATTTGGACAACAGAGGAAGGGTTGAATAATTCTAGCTCGAAGAATCATGAAGGGCCTGGAGAAAATATTGTGCATTTACTATGCGCCCAGCTCAGTGGTGGTGGAGGAGACAGAGAGGGACAGACAGCAGAGATTCTTATACAGCAGTGCACTTCAAAGGCTATACAAAGTCAAATTATAATGAGATCCAAGAATTATTACGAGAACTAGTAAAGGCTCTGGAAACTAAATTATTATGAGGGATAGTTTAAGGAAATGGTAATTTTCTCAGCCTAAAGAAAACAAAACAGTGGGGAGACAGGTATGGGGTTAGAGGATGAAACAGTACAGCTATCTTTAAATATGATAAAGATGTCCTTTGAAATAGTGAGTAGACTGATATTCTATTGTTGAGAGGGCAGAAAGAGATGTGGAAATAATTTTGTTTTAAAATTGTAATCATTATAGCTATCATTAAGTGGAGCAAATTCCATCACTGTGTTAAATCAGAGATAATCTGAATGAGATGTTATAGACTAGACTCTGGTCTTAGGTAGAAGGTTATGCCAGATAACTTACAATAAAAAATCTTCCAATCTGGGTTTTACATACACACACATACACACACACACACACACACACACGTGCACGTGCATGAGCACATGAGCACATGAGCACATACATACTCATTGGGTTTTAATTACTACAAATCATCCAGCTAGTTCTAGAATAGAGGACGCCCAGTTAAAGTTGGATTTCAGATAAACAGTGAAAAATTTTTCATTATAAGTAGGTCTCATGCAATATTTGGGGAAAACTTACACCAACAATTTCTTTGTTGTTTATCTGAAATTCAAATTTAACTGAAATTATCTGAAATTCTAAATTTAATTTAAATTTATCCTATATTCTATGTGGCAACCTTATGCTATAGAAAACAACATAGCAAAAGAAAGGTGTGTGTGTTTCTCCAGAATTCCAAATTTACATAATTAATGTAATAAATACAAAGCAGGGTATGGTATGCCAGAATTCATTCATACATATATGGCCATTATAGCCTTGGGCAGATTGGGGGTATTGATCTTATAGCCACAACACCAGGTGGGTTTATTTTTTTTTCCATTTTTAAATCATTTTTGGCTGGATTATTTTACAGTTTTTGAGAATTTTAAAATGTGTTTATTTTAATGTTGCTTTTTTTGTTCACCATGCTGTCTCTAGAATTTCACAGAGAACTTTGTCTTAAATGATTCACAGCATATCATGGTGACTATTTGGCTTTCTTCGTATCTTCGTATCAAATCAAACTTCCAGTTCAAAATTGTTCATTTGGGGCATATTTCTTTGGAGCTGAAGTATTAATGCTGATACATGATAAATTGAATCCCTTTTTAATATATTATAATTTTTAAAGTATAATTATGTTAAAATTAAAATAACTTCAAAATCATTACCAAAATGATTTGCAAAAATTTTGTTGCAGGTAAACAGACGTGTGGTTCACATAATCCTGACCAAAAAAAGATTTCTGTTTATCAGTTAAAGAGACACTACTATAAAACTAAAGCATAAAACTTTGATATTAGAGGTTCTTGATGACATTTTAAAATTGTAAATTAATTTTAAATGATTATTTCAAATTTTGTGCATAAAGTGAAGAGCTATTAATATTTCAACTTGCACTATATCAAATTGCCTACTTTAAATATTCACATGACACGTACCTGCCTTGTATAATACTGCCTCTGACCTCAAAAGGGTTAGGCCTACTTTGAAAGATAATATGAAGAGAAGTGAAACAATTACAAGAAACTTTATTCAGTGTGCTCTCAAGTTCTAAAACCAAAAGTTTAAAAAATGGAGAAATCACCATCAGTACCCTGAGAAATGGGGGCCTAATCTGTGCCTTGCAGGATGAACTGGGAATAACACCTTAGAGAGGAAGGTGCATGTAGGGCCCAGGAGGAAGCAATATGCACAGTGCTTGGGACAGGAGAATCAGAATGATGGTTGAAGCCAGAGATTATGTGGAAGGCAAGAAAAAAGTTGAAATACTTCTGTTTTGAAATGGTGGGATATAATTATAAATGAGAAACATAGTCATATTAATTAAAATCTTAAAGGCCACACCATAGAATTTAAACAGGTTGACACAGGCCATAAGGCCATCATATATGCCTGCCTAGGAAATGGGCATCCCAAGAGTGGTGTTGCTGGTGGTACACCCTACATATCTATCTCAACAAAACCAGATCAGAATTCTTCTGTACTGTGCAAGCAAAACTCAGAGGACACCAACCAACATTGTCATTCTCTGAGCACTTCTTAGGAAAAGTCACCTGTCTTTACAGATTTTTGAGCTTGTAGGATTACTTCTATTCACAGTAAAGACCCACAAACTTCTTTCTGTGGATACAAATCAATACTTAGGTCTCTAAGAATTTCACATGGGTTGGTGGTTTTGTGACCAGAAGGTGAGAGAATAGCTTGATCCTGCATCCTCGCCCCAGGCAGATCCCCCACTGACAGCCACAGGGGTATGGTCTATGTCAAGGCTCTCTGATCAGCCACTAAGATTACTTTTCAAGCATTAATCTCTGTGAAGCCAGGCACACTGTTCAAAGCGATGTCACTTCCGTACCATTCTCTCCAACTAAAGAGGAAGACATTTTTGCAAGATATATTTTTTTGCCAGCTCGTCCATCAGAGAATATTTATTTGTTCATTAATTTCTTTTATGAACATTGTACAAGTTACACAGTACAGTACCTCCTGATCATTTATTGCCCAGATTTATACTCCATGACTTGATAGGAAGTGCAGCTCCAGAATGGAGCTCTCTCATTCTCTGTGTAAGCAGTTGTGCTGCGATTTACAGGATAAAGACATTCTTTTTAGACACTGTAATTAGCACTTGTCTTATTTATACATCTCCCTTAACATTGTGTCCCCTTTAAAAATATTTTTATTTAAAATGGCATGCAAGGAAATAGCTCGGCATGCGTTAGGAAAAAAAAGAAGAAGAAACAAACCACTGATAAATCCATCTGTTAAAAACCACGTTACACAAATTAAAAGAGTAAGTTAACAGTACATGTCCTAATCTCCTAGCACCATTGTTCGTGCTTACTGTTTCTTGCAGAATATTCAAAAGCTATTTTTTCCAGCAGACCAACTCCTTTTAGTCACACCCTGGAAATGCTTTGCTTGTTTTAAATAGGTCCATTATGTTCTCAGACACCTATATATTTAGTATGTCCAGCCTTGGTAAAGTGAGTGGTCTATACGGTTTTCCTCCTCTATTATTTATTTTGTCTTCTCCAACTACCCTTTCAAACAATTCATAGTTAGAAACATTCCTCACCAAAGTTTCCCTACTAAATGCAAACGGTGATTCTGCCTCTAGCAGAGCAACATGCAGTAACTCAACAGTCCAAAGATCTCTTTACTTAATTCTTAAATGTTTCCCTTTCTCCCTCCCTTGTGAGACAGGTGAGAAAAGCAATTGCCCCCACTGCTTAACGCATCCCAACTCAGAAACTCACTCCAGCCTTGTAATTTTGAATCCCAACCCAGCTGGCAATTCCTAGATTTCAGACTCTGAATATGAGTTCAGCACTTTTAAATCAATCACTCTGAACAGTATTTCTGTCAAATAGAAACTTTTCCTCTGTGGCAGAAAGGCTTTCCTGATTTTCGGCTATAGCGTCAGAGAACTGACAGTCTCATAAATGAAACCAGGATGTAGGAGAAAATTTAAACTAGATATAATTTTCTAACATTATCATTGGAAGAGTCCTGTTTCCTTTTAGTACGATGAGGCACTTCTTATACCCTGCAAGATTTTTCAAACAGTTCCCCCAGTTCAGGCTAATGGCTAGTTGAGGTTTGACTAGCAAGGGGTTTCTGGTTAGGTGGAAATAGGAGGAATGAAATACTTCTGGGATCCTATTCTCTCTAACTTAAAATTCTCCCTCAAATTATTAAAAATTTTTAAGAATTAGGTTACTTGATAAATGTTGCTTGCTATTACGTCTAGCAGTCCTGTTATTGGTAGAATTCTTAGGCTAGTACAAAGGCCCTTGGCTTAGCCAGAGATGACACAGCAGCTTTGGAAATAATATCTCTTCTTACATTTCACAAGGTGATATGGTTTGGCTGTGTCCCCACTCAAACCTCATCTTGAATTGTAATCCCCATGTGTCTAGGGAGAGAGCTGGTGGAAGGTGATTGGATCATGGGGTGGTTCCCCCATGCTATTGCCATGATGAGTTCCCATGAGATCTGATGATTTTATAAATAGCTCTTCCCTCTTCACTCCTGCCTCTTCTCTTTCCCGCATCATGTGAAGAAAGTCTTTACTTCCCCTTTGCCTTTTGCAATGATTACAGGTTTCCTGAGGCTTCACCAGCCATGCGAAACTATGAGTCAATTAAATCTCTTTCCTTTATAAATTACCCAGTCTCAGGTATGTATTTATAGCAATGTGAAAACAAACTAATACACTAAGACAAGTTTAAATCTCAAGCACCGAAAATAAAGAAATAATGCGAAAGCCCTGAAAATAGTATTAGAGACCAATTTCTTTGTGGCCTTAAATAATAATAACAAGAAAATTTTTATAATTTATAAAGTATTCTTCACTATTTATATGCACCCTTCCTTGAGTACTATACATGGTTCAATGTATCCAAACATTGAGGTAACACAGAAATTGGTGTTTTCTATAATCTCAGCTTTTTACTATGCTTTTTATTTCATGAGTGTCCCAATGCATAGAACCATGTACATATCTACACAGAAATATAGACTGTAAGATTTATTAAGAACAGTCCATAGAGAGGGCTAATTTTCTTCACCAGATTTCAGTGAAAGACATTTGCAGCTTCATATCATTTTTCATGCAGTGCTGTGTTTACTATATCTTGATTTCTTCACAATGCTCAAAATATTCCATATAATCCCATAGGTACCTTGAAAGGACTTTATAGACAACCATTGATTTATGGACATTGAACATAAAATTTTTGAGCTCTAAGTTACATTAGGATTGGTAGTTATAGCAGAATGTGAATACTGAGGAAAAAATATTTAAGTATATGTGGAATGAACACATCTGAAAAACTTATGAAAATAATATTGAAATAAGTACATTCATTCATTCAATATTTATCCAACACATACTTACTGAAAGTTTAGTGTTATTGAGTATTGAGTTCCAGGCACTATGTAGCTATTGAAATTCCATGTAAGTGAAACAGACGTGGTCTCTGGACCTCATGAATTCAGAACGTTGACCTCTTTGAAGCAGGAGAGCCAAGCTCTTCAACTCTTTAAAGAAATATTGCTAGACTCGATTGCTGTAGAATTCTGAAAGTCTAATCGAAATGTGCAGCAACAGTCAAGGAACACTAAGGAGAAGCTATATCAGATGGATAGCTGAGAAAATTATAAAAGTTTTGAACTAAAAAGTACCTTAAAGACCTTATATCCCAGCCCACTTGGTAAACCCACTGAAATTCTTATTTGTGTTCACACAGTTTTTAATAACTAAGCTGAGTCCAGAACCTGTATCTCTTGACATCCAGAAAAGTACCTAACAAACGAATGCTCATTGAATATTTTTATAATCAATTTTAATTTCTTTTTTGTTGTTGTTTTGAGACAGAGTTTCGCTTTTGTTGCCCAGGCTGGAGTGCAATGGTGTGATCTCTGCTCAGTGCAACCTTCTCCTCTGGATTTAAGCAATTCTCCTGCCTTGGCCTCCTGAGTAGCTGGGATTACAGGTATGTGCCACTACATCTGGCTAATTTTGTATTTTTAGTAGAGACAGGGTTTTATCATGTTGGTCATGTTGGTCTCTAACTCCTCACCTCAGGTAATCTGCTTACCTCAGCCTCCCAAAATGCTGGGATTACAGGTGTAAGCCAGCATGTACAGCTAATTTCAATGTATAAGTGTATTCACAGTGTAGGCAAGAAAGTGGTAGGGGCTGAATTGTGTTCACCTAAAATTGGCCCAACATATTTGTTGAAGTCTTAACCTCCACTTCCTGAGGATGTGACTTTATTTTGGAAGTCAAGTCATTGCATATGTAATTAGTTAAGATGAGGTCATACCGGAGTAAGGTGGGCCCCTAATCCAATGTGACTGGTGCCAGTGGAGACTGCCATGCACACAAGAGAACACCATGTGAAGATGAGTGTTGAAGTGCTGGGAGAGCATACCAGAACAGATCCCTCCCACTTTCGAGGGAATATGAACCTGCTGACACCTTGAGCTCAGATTTTCAGCCTCCAGAACAATGAGACAATACATTTCTGTTGTTTAAGACACACAGTGCATGGTACTTCATTATAGAAACCCTAGGAAACTAATATAGAGGATAATTCCATTGAAGGCTTACTCAGTTTGTCTTTTCATTCATTTATGTATTCATCAAACATAATGCATATTAAATGCATTTATTAAGCGTGTCAAGCACTGCACAAAACACTGAGGATACAAAAATGAATAAGACTCTATCCCCATATTCAAACAAATACATGAATATTCCAAAGTGTTAATAATTATGTTGTTAGGTTCCTTCCATCCCAGTCTGGGATCTATGTTTATCTGTGTGGTTCTTTCCCAATAAATATGATTTATATACCCCAACCAACACTGAAAGACTAGATTCCACTTCTATCTTGGGCCCAGCCTCTTCCCTGAAATATGTGAAATAGTTGCTTTCCCAAGAGTAGTAACTCTCTCCAATCAGTGAGTCATGGACTAGGGGTCTAATCCAGGCCAGTGACAGCCCCTTAGCGTGTCGTTAAAGCAGTCATCTCCAATCCACCCACTGCAGGAGTCCAATGAGGACGGCAATGGGTATCAGTCATGCTTTATCAGGGCCATAAAGTGTGTATTTAAAATTTTAAAGTTTTCTAATGAAATATACAAAGGTTGATTATTTAGCAGTTTATCAACTTTACCCTCCTATGGCAAAGGGAACAGACAGTAAAATTACTCAAAGGAGGTTTCAAAACTACTTTCTACCATTTTATTACAACTTTAAAGAGGACTAAAAACAAGTCTCCCAGAAGGCTCCTGGCCAGCTTTGCTGCTTCCACCCCAGAGAGCATGTTTGCATTCCTACAGCTGATGCTGCTGGAATCAGTCCCTATCCACTCTCTCTGGGACCCCACAGCCACTGCTTCCAAGGCTGTGTCTGTGACAACCAGAAGCTAGAGGAACTGGAGGATCTCTGGCCCACAGAACCAATAGTTGGACAAGTCAGGACTTAAACTGCCCCTACTTCATAATTACCTGTTGCCTTTCTTCATTTCCCGGTGACCATCTGCCCAAAATCTTTCTGTCTCTACCACCACAGTGACCGCTTTCCTGCAAAGAACAGTAAGACTGAATTTAAGAGGAATACAAAATTAGACAAAGGTTATATTTACCCTAAAAAAATTTTTCTTTATGAGGATAAGATTCTCACATATGTACTACAAGAAAGGGGAGGGGAGAAACAAATTGTGCTTCTCTGAAGGATGAATGAACTTCCATGCTATTTATGTTTCTAGAGATGCCTGAAAGATGAACTTTTAAGTGAATTTATGAGGTCTTTATATTTCATGATTTTTAGTGAAGTTTCTATTTTTTACTTGAATCTACTTCCCTTTAAATCTCACCTTTTTATCCAGAAAAATAAAATATAGACTCCTGACATCCAGAGTACCCCCTTTTAAATGGCAGAGAATGAGCCAAGAGGTCTAGTACATACAAGGTCTCTTCAGGGCCTCTTGGCCCTTTGGCATTTTTTGTTTTATTATTTCTTCTCAGCTGTAAGAGAGCACATTGGGAAGGTTTCATGTTTCCCCTAGTGAGTTTATACAGGAATTTCTAGAACTGAGCCTTTGCCTTAGTGGTTACCATTCTCTCACAATTGCACCTAGAGAGTAGATAATTCAAAATGAAACACAGACAAAAATACAATTTCCAGCAAATGATTTTGAGACCACAGAGAGGGGGGAAAATTAAGAAGCTTATTATTAGAGTTATGTATTCATTCACTTCTTTATTTATTCAAAAAATATCCAGTGCCTACTATGTGTCAGGTCTTGTGCTAACCACTAAGGATATATGTTGCACAAAACAGATGTGCTTACTATTCCCACAGAGCTCACAGTTTGATGAATGAGAGGCATCAATCAAATAATGATGTAAATTAATTAATTAAAAGTACAAGTGTTAAGTGCTGTGAAGGATAATTACATAATGCCATGTGAGCATAAAATGAGTCAGCTTTACCCAGTCTGGGATGGAGGTAGCGGTGGGAGCATTTCAGAGGTGTGCCTGAAAAACACATTTATTGAACTAATATTTTTTAAAATTGTAGGAATGAACTAAGGAAAGTTGGAGGTGAGGATGAAAATGGGGTCAGAAGCGTATCAGGGAGAGTGTAGAAAGAAGTCAAAAGTCCCTTATCAAAGAAAGATGGGCACATTTAAGGATCGTAAAGAAGTCCTGTGCACCTGAACAGGTGGGGAGAAGGTATGAACTGAAGCTGGAGTGTTAGTATGAGGCAGCCAGTCCATGCAGGGCTTGGCAGACACTTTTAAAGTGATTGGAAGTGATCCAAAGAGCAATGGAGAGCCACTGAAAGGCTTAAGGCAGGCAGGGTAACATAATAAGAAACTTGTTCCTGCTAGTATCAGGGGGAGTTCGGTGCAACCCAAAACACTGTGCTACCCCCTACACGACTCCAAGTCCAGATCCACATCTTCTAGAAACAAAAGTGATACCAGTTTACTGTGAGAATCCTAAAGGTTCACACTAATTTCATTTTCTTAAACACAGACTGGACAATTTCATATTCTTCAGCAAAGGAGGATGGCAAATAGGTATTTAAAAGGCAGCAATCTGGACCACACACCTAGCAAGATTAGCAACTAATAATAAATTTAGAAAACAAAATGTTTCATTTGGAAGATCTTAGCTGAGCCACCTGCTAAGAGAGTAAGTGAAACTTTTGGAGTATTACTTTCGTATTACTTTTAATTTGCTTCCATGTCTACACCCAGCTCCAAACACAGCACATACTCTAGATTATCAAAGATTACCAAAACTGATAGTAAAGTCATTTAAGCTATTTACCTTCAGAAATAATGAGCTGATTCATAACAACAGAGCAATAACCACACTTCCACACCACCGGCCAAGAAAGCCTGGCTATTACCCAGATTTGGGTAAATCACACCACAAACACATGTTAATTTTGGCCACCCCTCCTTACTTAACTAAATGTTTATTTCAAATGATCTCAGCTTCCTGCATTCACTTTTACTCTGTTCTTCAACACACTATGGATGGAGGGCTTTTATTCAAAACTCAAATCTGCTCTTGTCATTTTGCCTGCTTTAAAGCCTTCACCAGTTCTCCATCGCTCTAGGGCTGAAGGCCAAGCTCTGTAGCAGAACCACAAGTGAGGCCCGGTGTGGTTCAGCCTCACCCACTCTCCATTCTCATGTTGCTGGATGCTCCTTATTGCTTTCTGTGCCTGTCGGTCCATGGCAGTGGGTTGGTGATGAGAACTAGATCCAGTCCCTGTCCTCAAGATGCATATGGTCTAGTGAGAAATATTACCTTACACCAAGTGAATTCCATTACAGCTACATAAAAATGAGCAAGGTTTTACAGAGTTAATGCAGGATGCCAGCAGAGCACATATGACTGACACTTAACCTAGGCTCATGCCATCTAGGAAGTTTCTCCGGATTCAGTGTTATCGAACATGTTGCCCCAGGAGTAAAGACCACACAATCTAAAACATAATTATATGTATTTTAATACTGGTCACTCTTTTTCACTTTTTCTTTTCTTTCTTTTTTTTTTTTTTTTTTTTTTTTCGAGACAAAGCCTCACTCTGTCACTCAGGCTGGAGTGTAATCTCAGTTCACTGCAAGCTCTGCCTCCCAGGTTCAACCTTTCAAACTATTCTTCTGCCTCAGCCTCCCTAGTAGCTGGGACTACAGGCATGCACCACCATGCCTGGCTAATTTTTGTATTTTGAGTAGAGATGGGGTTTCACCACGTGGGCTAGGCTGGCCTCAAACACCTGACCTCAAGTGGTCCTCCTGCCTCAGCCTTTCAAAGTACTGGGATTACAGGCATGAACCACTGCACCTGGCCTCTTTTTTTCTTCTATGCTAATCTTGTTACCCAAATTGTGTTGTAAACTCCTCGAAGACAAAGGTTATTACACTTATATATACACTGAACTCTGTTCATATATGCTGACCACATGCTGTGTGCTTCCAAATATATGTTGACCAATTAATAAGATAGTAAATTCTTACCTCAGGGTGTGTGAGGCAAGCAAGGGAGTATAAAAAGTGCTGAATATACTGAATCAACTAGGAATGAAAAGCATGGCTATGTGAAAAAGGCTGGCACAAAGACAAAGTTCTATTGGTACTTATTTTTTTTAATTTAACAGTGATAATGATATAATGGCTATATGATTTAATTGGCAGGTAGGAGCCAGAAAAAGACCTCACTAACTCACACTAATGAGAGGTAGGCCCATTGCTAAGAGTAACTGAGGTTGCTCTTAGTAATTGATTTTCTATTTTTAAAATATGTGCTCGGCTCACTGCAGCCAACATACACACAAGTTGACTGCAACACAGAATACACTTTGTTCTTTCATTTTGTCAAGTGTAGTTGCATTTTAATTATTTATGATAATACTTAATAGTATATTAGTAAGTGTCCTGTAGTGTAGCATGTAAAAGTAATGAAGTCTTAGTAATATGAGAACACGATAGAGCTCTCAGCTATTAAATCTTTGCTAAGAAGTGAAGGGAGACTGCAGGGTTCTTTGTGAGAATTGGGGGTTTGCAGATTAGGGAAGTGAAAATTAGCAAAGGTTTTCTGAATTACATTCATAAAGCACATGGTGATATTTTAAAATGCATTGAATATGACTAATATGTTTGAATATGACAACTATGTTAAGATACATGCTTCTTTTATGTGGGCTGCTTAGTAGATATTAAGACTTCTTAAGAAATAGGCCTCAGCTGGTTTTCCACTTGATGGCATTCTTTTATGTACCTTATTTTTATTTCTGACTCCCACAAAACACATTCTATCTCCATATTATTAAGAATAATTTGAGCATGTGAAGGTTTTTTAAATTTCAAATTAATCACTCTTATGGTTATGGATGGAATTATAATCATTTCCTGAGGAAAAATAAGATTAATGTTTTAAAAGTTATATAAGACTTGACTTCATATTTTTGCAATTGGTATATTTTACATCTTTTTTTTTTAACTTAAATATTCTGTTACATCCAACTTTCCAATTCTAAATTCCAGAAATAAATTTTACAAGATCCAGTTGAATAAATGTCTGCCAGAAAACTCCACCAAATTCTACCTCTGAACTCTCCCACTCCCAAAAAGGACCCTCATTCCCTGCTACAGGGACTTTGTTCTTTTCTACCATTTTAGAAGCGTTTGCCCAGATCCTTTGTCTGGGTATTTGAAAATGTTTCCCAATTCTTTTCGGCCTTTCTTTGCAGGACCTGTCTTCCCTTTCTTTGAATAGCTCCTTCTTCACTTTCTTCCAGTTTTCTCCTCAGCCCCCTGCTCTCTCACGATGCATCTCTCATTCTCTTTCATACCCTTGTTGGCACCATGTTCCCATCCCAGTCGGTCCTATTCCCTCACCTACTAACTTCATGGGTTTTTTTCCCCTCATCTTTTACCATACACATAGCAGACTGAAATAAGTATTTTGCCCTATTATTAAAATACTGAGTATATCTACATTTTGAGGCTGTATATTTAAAGGGGTCAATTTTTCTTATAGAGTTTCCGTAGTTACTTTCAGTTATTGATGAGAAAATAGGAACTGAATGCTCATATTAAGAATAATCGTGGAAAAAATGATGTACTGTATTACTGTAAAATAAAAATTCAAAGAGAATGAAGGTCTTAAATCCATTTTAAGAATGAATAGCTAAGTGAAGTTTGCCAATAAATATCAAAATTATTAGCCTGGCTGAATATTTTGGCAGCTCATCTTCTATTGGGTGTTTTGTTTGTAAAATGAAGAGCATATATATCATTGAATCTCTATGTTACAGTAATACACTACAACACAGTTCACACGT